>NC_056729.1:1044464256-1044511756 GCF_019279795.1 Protopterus annectens | reverse complement strand
GGATTTTTCGAGGTGGAGCATGTCCATTAATTCCGGGTTGGACATGGCCTTGTATGTCAGGCACAGGTCACCTCTGAGCATGCGGTATGCAACTGAATAGAGCTGGAGTTTCTTCAGTCTGGCAGCATATGACAGATTTTGGAGTCCCTTTATCCTTTTGGTGAGGAACTTTTGGGGTCTCTCCAATTGCTGCAGGTGTCGGGTGAGATACATCCCGAATGGGGCATTGTACTCGATCATTGGTCTGATAAGTGAAGAGTACAGGGGAACAATGACCTCACTTGATCTGGATGTGAATCCCTTCATGATCAGGTGGGCAATGTAGAAGGTCTTTCTAACCACTTTAGCAATGTGAGTGTCAAAAGAAAGGCCACTGTCAACCTGGGTCCCCAGGTCCCTGATAACCTCTTCTGTGCTTAATGGATTGCCACCTATATGGTAGCTTGGGGTTACCTTGTTTTTCCCGAAGGGTATGACTATACATTTTTTGGCATTTAACTTCAGGCCATGGCTCTGGCACCAGTTATCAGTTTCCGTGAGACCCCTCTGAAGGATATCTGTGTCCGATGTACTTTCCACTATGGCGCCCAGTTTGCAGTCATCTGCAAACTTTGTCAGCCATAGTCCTCCTATGTTTGCCTGTACTTCTGAGAAGTAGATGCCGAACAACCGGGGCCAAGGACTGAGCCCTGTGGGACACCACTTGTGACCGGCTTGGAGTCTGACATGGCGCCAGCAACTCTAATCCTGTGGGTTCTGTCCTTTAGCCAGTTTGCAACCCATCTTGTGACATATGGGTTTACATTTAAGCTGGTAAGTTTCTCTATAATACCCGAGTGGGGTATTGTGTCGAAAGCTTTTGCAAGGTCAAGGTAGGCTGTATGGACTGCCTTTCCCTCATCAATGGCCTTGGTGACTGTTTCGAAGAAGTCGACCAAGTTCAAAAGGCATGATCTGCCCTTGACAAAGCCAAACTGGGTCGGGTCCAATGTCTGCAAGTCCCCTATGTCTTTGTTTATGAGTTCCATTATGATCCTCTCCATAGCTTTGCAGACCAGGCTTGTTAAGCTTATGGGGCGGTAATTACCAGGGTCCGTAGAGGCACCGCCTTTGTGGAGTGGGACCACAGTTGCCGTACGCCACTCCTTGGGCACGTATCCTGTGGTAAGGCTAAGCTTAAACAGCTGCCTTATATGCGGGTTTAGTTCCTTGTTGAGTTCGTGTAGCACACAGCCGGGGACACCATCTGGTCCCATTGATGCTGTGTTTTTTGCTTTAGAGAGAGCAGCTTTCACCTGCACATTTGAGATGTCTGGGAGGCTACACTCCGCTGGGATAGTTATCTCTCCTTTTGGGGGGGAGAGGGGGGTGAAGTTTGCACTGAACCTGTCTGCCAGTATGTTGGCAATGTCTGTGGGTTCAGTGATTTTTGTATCATTTTGGACTAATATTGCGCATATCTTGGAGTTTCCACCCAGGTTTCTAACATAGCTTATGATTGTCTTTTGAATCTATTGCGATTTTTCTCTCAAAGTTGGCCTTGGATGATTTTATGAGTGCTCGTATTTTTTTACTAATAATGATCAAGGGTGTCTTCTCTTTTATGGACTTTGCTCTATCATGTAGCAGCTTTCTCCTCTTATTGTAAAGTTTGTTTATGGCTGGGGTCCACCAGACTGAACGTTTGCCCTTGGTGGAAAGAGTCTTGGTTTTATTAGGGATTGCCTGATCCATGCAGTCCTGGAGGTGTTCGTAGAAGGCATTTGTAAGGGCTTCCTCACCTTGGATTGTGGTTTCCACTGGCTCGGGGGCCTTGAAGGATACCACACCAGTCTTGAGTAGTGTGAAGTTTGCTTTAGAGAAGTTCTTCACTGTGGTCTTTTTTGTTTGGGGGTGGGGGCAGGATGTGGATTTCCAGTGAGATAAGTTTGTGATCTGATCTCACCAATGAGGGATATACTTCCGGTGTGGAGCATTTTGTCCCCATGTTTGTGATGATGAGATCTAGTATATTTTCTCGTCTTGTGGGAACGGTGACTAGTTGTTCCATGGCATTTGAATTTATGAACTCCAGGAACCTTTGGGCTAGAAAGTTGGGGCTTGAGTAATGTTTCCAGTCTATATTCGGGTAGTTGAAGTCACCCAATATAATGGTGTTTGGAGATACATTTATACCCTCCAGTGTCTTCAGGAAGGCTGTGTGGGGTTCCTGAGTTTGAGAGGGTGGCCTGTAGCATGCTACAAATTGTAGAGCAGTTTTGCCTATGGTTAACTGCACCTGGATGGTTTCCGATGCTTTGTGTGTTGCCACCAACCTGGAGATGTGGGTATCGTTGAAGAATATGGATACACCCCCTCCTTTTGTGGTGTGGTCCGGGTTTTGGGGCCGGAATGCATGATATGAGGTAAAACCTGATAGTGCCGGGGTGCTCTCAGGAGCCTTGAACCAGGTTTCAGTCACAGCACAGACATCGATGTTCTCCATACTGAGAAGGGCCTCGAGTGCATGCATTTTGAGATTTAGACTTCTGGCATTGAGCAGCATTACCCTTAGTTTCTTCCCATTTTTGTTTTCTAGGGTGGTAGGTTTAGAATTTGAGCCTTGCCTAAAAAGGCACTATGGGGTGGCAAGAGCCTTAGCCAATATCCGGAATCCCAGGGTGACAGGTGCAAGCCGTCCCTTGCGAAGCAGCGTGGCTTGTCAAGCATATCATCCCAGGCAGACAGACACTGGATCCCCTTTGAATGACACCAGAAATTAAGCCAATTGTTAAAGCTGATCATCTTGTCTCTATGTTGTGGCATCATTCTTGGTGAAGGAAGGATACTGCTCAGGGTCAGGGTCATACCTGCCTGGGCTACATAATCAGAGAGCTCCTCTATGTCTCTTTTCATGTAGTCCAGGGAGGTACGTCTCAGGTCGTTCACACCAGCATGGACAATGACTGTGTCATATTTGTACTTGCTGTGGAGTGACCCCAGTGCTTGTGTTATGTGGTGGATTCTAGCGCCCGATAGGCAGCTTACTGTGACCCTCTCCTTGTTCAGCCTGGTGAGTGGGACGTCAGTGTGTCTGACTATGGAGTCACCTATGACAAGTATGTTTGGTGTTGTATTTGGCCTTAAGGGCTGTGACTGCTTTGCACACTGATTTTGTGGTTTATGTGTTGCCTGTGGTGTGTCATGAGGTGGCAGTTGCTTGGATGTCTGCTTTGGAGGCCTCTGCTGTTTAGGTAAATTTTTGCTCAGAGCCTCCGAACCAGTCTTGCAAGCATATGGCTTGAGGCAAGCAATGTATATAGTATGTGTGTGTGTGTGTGTGTGTGTGTGTGTGTGTGTGTGTGTGTGTGTGTGTGTGTGTGTGTGTGTGTGTGTGTGTGTGTGTGTGTGTGTGTGTGTGTGTGTGTGTGTGTGTGTGTGTGTGTGTGTGTGTGTGTGTGTGTGTGTGTGTGTATAGATTGGTGTGTGTATAGATTGAATAGATTGAGTAGATAGAATAGATCTATAGATAGATGGATAGATAGATAGATAGATAGATAGATAGATAGATAGATAGATAGATAGATAGATAGGAGTATATATTGAATTATCGAAATTCAAAAGCATAAGCATACAAGTGAATGATGCCAGCATTTCAAAAATCAATGAAAAAAATGACTAAATTGAAAGAATCAATCAAAAAATGCAAAAGAAAGCAGGACGTTTCCTTTTGCATTTTGATCACCAAAACCCTCCAGGTATTCAGACAGAAATTGTCTGAATAGTGGTTGCGTCACCTACATTTATCTAAACTCCACACATCTGATGTTCTGCTCATCGGAAATCTTAAAATTTCTATGCATGAACAGTCATCTGTATTTCACTTTCATTCACTTCCTTCAATGAGCCGCTAATTTGATGGACTGAATGACACTCACATATAGGTATGTAAAGTATATATTTTATAAGCAGCTGTGATTTAAAGAGAGTTACTCTTTCTGAGATCAGTGTGCCATCCTAGAAACCTTTAGGTAGTTCAGTAAAGAGACTTGTAGAATTCACATCATAACTATAATAATATAAAGCAAGATATAAGACAATAATATATAACTCAACAACAAATACTATTTCTGTAAACTCCAATAAACTCAGCAACACAACTCAGAAATGTTTTGGACAACTATTCACAACCTTCTAAGCCTAACCATTGACCCCGACCTATTCCCTCCTTAAAACATCCCACTATAGGCATGGCAAATATTATTTTAATACCCATTTCATTTAAGCAGTCATCTTATTAATTAAAAATAACTCCAAATATACTACACATATTCCTCAGCAATCCATCTTCCATGCAACTCACTTCTCCCTCAAACCATCCCCAATGAAACTATTAAAAACACTGTGTGAACAAATTCCCTCACCACTGACAATCTACCAGCAGAATATCTAAAATAGACACTGACGGCATCACTTAACAACTATCAGTACTGATAAATAGGTCTACACAAGAGTGCCACATCCCATCTGTCTGGAAAATAGTCCCTTAAATAAAACTGACCATTAACAGAGTATTCTAATTATAGAGCCATTACCATCCTACCAACCATACTCAAGATACTACAAAACAACTACCTAAATACATTATATGAAATAATCTAACCTGTCTCACCCAACACAGTTTCTGCCCCAACCGCAGTACTGCATCATCCCCAGTACACTTCAAAGACACTGTTAATGACAACAGAAATGAAGGTAATCTAGTTTTGTTCCTATTCCAGTCCTATCGAAAGTGCTCAGTACTGTTAGTCATCATACACTACTTTGAAAACTTTCTTCCCCTGGTCTCCACAGCTATATAAATAGCAGATACCAAGCAGCTAAATATGAAAATAATTATTCTTCCTTTTTACCACTCATTCTAAGAGTTACACAGGTATCCATAATGAGTCCACTACTGATTAATATCTTTATAAATGAGTTGAACTCTTCCGCCAATCATTTCCAAAGTTGATTTCTATCTTTTTGGAAAGGGATAATCAATACTCTGGTCTATAGACTCAAATAAGATAAACACTTTCTGAAAGAAAAGCAAGTCATGCTCACATTTTAATTGGTCAGTATGTGATGCCCAGAAACAAATTCCAAGTTTGTAAATAATATGCCTGAAGTCCATCTTTGTACATAGTATGCACAAATTCCAGTTACTCAGCAGATATGCTATACAAACAAGTGTATGTTTATAGGCTCATAGGTAATTACTAGGAACTCAGTCTAGTAGACTATGAGGAACCTTCTCTAATTCTCCAACTGCTCCAGAGCACTGCCCGGTAAAGTGACCCCCTTTGGGTCATGCAGTAAATGATACAATGACCAGTAGATTGTTAGATCATATAGATGAGTAGCTGACATAATAAAATATGTTTAAGTAATATCTAGTCACGTCTTAAAGCTGATATACCTTCCTTCTTTAATTGTTGTCTTATATGCTACTGCAAATACAGCTCTTGAAACTAATGCTCTTTTGCCATGCTGAAATTGATTATGTAACTTCTTGATAACTGTTGTATTCATAAGTTCTGGAATGCTTCTGAGCACCTCAAGCCTTTCTGTGTTGGAGGGAAGCCTTCTAGCTTATCAGTGGGAGTGGTAAGCACTAGGTAGCCTATCTACCACAAGAGTGGTTTCTGACCCAGAAATTGTAGTTTATTGCCCATTTGGGCAGTCTCTCCATCTCTTTCAACCAACTAGTTTAAAAGCCTGCTTTTGTACTTGTTTCCCACCTTTCCTGTAACTAGTCTAGTCCAGATACAGATTTGCTGTATCCAGGGACTGCTTGTAAGCTTCTGAGCACCCCAAGCCTTTCTGTGTTGGAGGGAAGCCTTCTAGCTTATCAGTGGGAGTGGTAAGCACTAGGAAGCCTATCTACCACAAGAGTGGTTTCTGACCCAGAAATTGTAGTTTACTGGCAATTTGGGCAGTTTTTCCATCTTTTTCAACTTTCTGGTTTAAAAGCCCACGATTGTGCTTGTTTCACACCTTTTCTCTAACTAGTCTAGTCCAGATACAGATTTGCTGTTTCCAGGACTGTTTGTAAGCTTCGGAGCCCCCAAGCCTTTCTGTGTTGGAGGGAAGCATTCTAGCTTATCAGTGGGAGTGGTAAGCACTAGGTAGCCTATCTACAACAAGATCCAGGTACAGATTCTTAGTTTTAGCACTTGAATTTGCTTATTCGTGCTCAGCACTTGTTCAGAACTTGTTAGTACTAAATAAGCTACAAATTACTACAGCACTCAACATTCCTCTTTACCTAGAGGAAAACAGTTTTTGTACTTACTTTCCTCACTTGCTTAGAGAAAAACATCTCTTATACTCACTTTCCTCACTTGTCTAGAGGAAAGTAGTTTTTTATTCAGGCATGTCCAGGGTCAGCTCCCAGTGTTCTCTCCTGTCTATCTGATGAATCTGGGCATCTTGGGTCAATGTAGCAATTGCCTCATGTACGCAGACAACCCTCTCCTCCTACCACCCAACACCACAATCTGTGAGAGATGCACTTATCTAGCCAAACTGGAGGTAAAGCTCTCTCCAACCAAGATTGAACTTGATAGTCAAGAGGAGAAGGTAAACACTTGCACCACACCACACTCATCACATAGCCTCACTAAACCTACACCACCAAAATCCACACATAGAAACACAAAGACATTCACAGAGGCTCTCAATAATAATCTGCTCAAGCAACAGGGACCTCCAAAGCAGAAACACAAGCAACCTCCACCCCGCAACACAACCCAAATGACACATAGCCCACAGACTCAGTGTACCAATACACCACAGCCCATAAGGCAAAAGAATGTACCCAACACACTAGTCATAGGTGACACTATAGACAGGCACACTGATGTCCCACTCACCAGGCTAAACAAGGAGAAGGTTACTGTCAGCTGCCTGTCGGGTGCCAGGATCTGCCACATAACCCATGCTCTCAGGTCACTCCACAACAAGTGCAAATATGACTCTGCACTGTCCATGTTGGTGTGAACGATCTGAGATGTACTTCCCTGGACTACATGAAAAGAGACATGGAAGAGCTTTCCAATCTTGTAGCCCAAGCAGGTATAACCCTATCCCTGAGTAGCATCCTGCCTTCAGCCAGAATGATACCGCAGTACAAGGGCAAAATGATTGACTTCAACAATTGGCAAAGCTTCTGATGTCATTCTAAGGGTATCCAGTATCTGTCTGCCTGGGATGACATGGTAAACAGACCACGATGCTTTGCCAGAGATGGCCTGCACCTATCGCCCATGGGATTCTGAATACCGGCTAAGGGTGTTGTTGCCCCTATAGTGACTTTTTTAGGCAAGGTTCAAATAACAAATTCACCACTGTAACAGGAACAGGCAAGCAGAAACTGAGGGTAATGCTACTCAATGCTAGAAGTCTCAATCTCAAAATGCACTCACTCGAGGCACTCCTTAAAATGGAGAACATTGATATCTGTGCAGTGACTGAGACCGGGTTCAAGGCTCTAGAGAGCACCCCTGCATTACCAGGCTATAACTCATACCACACTTTTCGGCCATATAACCTGAACCAGAACACCAAAGGTGGAGGTGTGTCCATATTCATTAAGGATATCTACATCTCCAGGCTAGTTGCACAGCATAATGCATCCAAGGTTATCCAAGTGCAACTAACTCTGGCCAAAACTGCAATCCAAACTGAAGCTTGATACAGATCCCCCACCATGCCTCAGGATTCCCACTCCTCTTTTCTTGATATACTGGAAAATATTAGGGTTCAACCAAACACCCTACTAATGTGTGATTTCAACTACCCCACCATTAACTGGGAAAACTACTCATGTACCAACTCTTTCACTCAACGCTTTTTGGAATTCATAAATTCCAATGCTCTGGATCAACTTATCCACACCCCCATCAGGGGCAACAATATCCTAGACATAGTCATTACCAACATGAGTGACCGATGTTCCACACCCGAAGTCAGCTCCTCATTGGTCAGATCCAATCATAAGCTAATCACCCTAGATATCCGCATCCCACCCCCACCCACCATTAAGGAAACCACGGTAATAAAAATTTCTCCAAAGCCAATTTCATGCTTCTTAAGACAGAAGTGGCGAAAGTCATGACACTCATGTAGATGGACAATACAGTTATGACTGCTGAATCCTACACAAGTGCACTCTATAAGCACTTATATGAGTGCATGGATCATGTTATCCTAAACAGAACCAAGACGCGATCCTCCAAAAAAAGGAAACCAATCTAGTGGTCCACTGCCATAAACAAACTCTACAACAGAAGGAAGAAACTGTTGCAAAAGAGAGTAAAATCCCATGGAGTATCCCTTATAAGATCCTCCAAAGCTAGCTATGAAAACAAAATTGCCACTGATTCTAAGGGGAACCACAAAGCATTCTATAGTTATTTCAAGAATCTCAATGGCAACACCCAGATCTGCTCTGAGTTACAGCACAACAGCACAAAAATTACAGAACCAACTGATATTCCCAACATCTTGGCAGATAGGTTCAGTGCTAACTTTACCCCTCGCTCACCCCCTAAAGGGTCCATATCTATACAGGAAGAATGCAGAGTCCCTGTAATCACATCTATGCAGGTAAAAGCTGCATTGTCTAAAACCAAAAGCACAGCATCCCTGGGACTGGACAACATCCCAGGCTGCATTTTACGTGAACTTCAGAATGAACTGGCTCCTTACCTAAGCACCATGTTCAGTCATAGTCTCATGTCAGACTTTGTGCCCACTGAATGGTGCACAGTGAAAGTTATCCCACTCCACAAAGGGGCAGCCACCACTGATCCCGGAAACTATCGCCCTATTAGCCTGATGAGCCTGGTCTTCAAGGCCATGGAACATATCATCATGGAACTCACAAACAAAGACATTGGTAACCACCAAAATCTGGACCCCACCCAGTTCGGGTTTGTGAAAGGCAGATCATACCTTCTGAACCTGATCAACTTCTTTGAGGCAGTCACCAAAGCTGTAGAAGAGAATAAAGTGGACACAGCCTATCTTGACCATACCAAGGCTTTCAACACCACCCCCCCTTCTGGAATTATAACTAAACTCACTTAACTAGGTATAGATCTCTACATCACAAGATGGGTTACCAACTGGCTCACTGACAGAACCCACACTGTAAAAGTTGCAGACTCCAAATCTGACTTCAAACCAATGAGAAGTGGAGTACCACAGGGTTCAGTCCTGGGACCATTCCTGTTCGGTATCTACTTCTCTGAAGTACAGGCTAACACAGAAGGCCTCTGGCTAATGAAGTTCATAGATGACTGCAAACTATGAGCCATAGTCGAGACCCAAATGATATGGACATCCTACAGATGGGCCTCACTGAGACAGATGCCTGGTATCAGAGGCATGGCCTTAAGCTCAATGCCAAAAAGTGCATTGTCATCCCCTTTGGTAAAAACTCTGTACCCATGAACTACCACATAAATGGCAGTCTACTTAACACTGAATTTGTGATTAGACACCTTGGGACCCAGGTGGACAGTAGTCTCTCCTTTGATAATCGCATCACCACAGTAGTCAGGAAATCCTTCTATGTGGCACACCTCATCACAAAAGGGTTCACATCCAGGAAATAAGAGGCCATTGTTCCCCTCTACTCAGCACTCATTAGACACATTATAGAGTACAACGGCCCTTTTGGAATGTACTTCACAAGACATCTGCAGCAGCTGGAAAGGCCACAGAAGTACCTCACAAAGAGGATTACTGGCCTCAAACAGATGTCCTACACTGACTGTCTCAAAAAACTCCAGCTTTACTCTGTAGCATATCACCTACTCCGATGAGATCTCTGCCTAACATATAAAGCTATGTTAAACCCAGATCTGTTGGACATGCTACACCTAAGGAAATCCCAGTCCCTCCAAGCTACATGCTCTAGGGACCTAAACCTTGTCACCACAATAAATAGGACATGCTTGAGGGATAGATTCCTGTCCCAGAGACTTCCTATACTCTGGAACAAGCGACCCATCTATTTCAAGCAAAGTTCCTCTTTAGCACTTTTCAAGAAAAATCTTGATGAGTGAATGGGAAATAGGAAATACACCCCGGGGATCACTTCTGTGGCTCTGCTGAACAGGGGCACAGGAAATTAACTTTCTTGGGTGGCATAAGCCAGGGAACGTTGCTGGCTAAGCTTACTAAAGCCCTTGGGCCGGTAGCCTAGTACTTACCTATGAACCTATGAACTTCAACATGGGCCTCAGCTGAAAATGGGTCATGTTTCCCGATTGCACTTTCCTGGTAATGAAATCAAAATAAATAAAAATGAAAACAAATGTCTTCTGTTCTCTACCTTCATCACATGTGTACTTTCAGTGTACATATATTACAAATCCAGTCTGCAATATAGTCTTCTTAGTCCACTTCTAGAAAATTAGTGAACTGTTACTCTGTTGTAAAATGTGGCAACTTATGAGGGGGGAGTATAGCATTCCTATATTGCTAAACTTCCGAGACAAACTCCTCACAAGCTGGCTTACCATCAGATTGGTTTCACCATACTCATAGTGCAGTCAGCAGTACCATGCCCGTGTTACCATTTCACCAGTTCAGGAAAACAAGTCTACAACGGAGCTAATCATGAGCTACCAGCAGTGATCAAATATATATGTTTATTTAAATGTATTTATTCTTCAGTTAATTAGGTGAATGAATTGTTCTGTCTCATACTTTTTCTGCTGCAACGCAGACCAGGAGTACAAGATTTAATCTGATGTATACATATGGGTAATTTAAATAGATATTCCATCTATATGATTTTTAGAAGAGGGATGAATTTGGATTATCCACATTATCCGACCGAATTATGAGGACAACACATAAACTCAACAAAGGCAGTAACTACTAGCCAGGATTGCATCCCAAAAATCCAGACCTTAGAACTATGAAAAAAAAAACTGTGAAGCAAAAACCTTATCCTCACACTTGTTATGCTGTTCTGAATTATTTGGAAACCCTTAATCATATAAAAAGCAGAGCTGTGCTAATAAAATGAAAATAAACCTATGAAAGTTTACAGGTACATGGAATTATCTCTTGTACAGGAATTACGCAGAATTGATGGTTCATAATAGTCTCCACACGTCAATGTTGCAGAGTACAACTGCATAGCTGTTTAGCTTTCTTAACTCTTTAGATTTTTTCATGCAGTTTTCCTAAGCAACAGACCATATTCATTCAGGGGTAAGTATAAAGCATTGTTAATATATTATTATATGTAGCAAGAATAACCATGAATAAAGATGTACTGACTTGAAATGCAGAGAATAGGTTAGCCAACACAATTGCTTGTTTATCAGTTGATACTTTTGGTTTGCAACCTCCTCTCATTTGTATCAAGCTATGTGATCTTTATCATTTCAGTCAAGAACAGTTTAATCCAGTTCCTTTTATATCTTCTCCCCTCCTCACCACCCAATCCTTCTTATCCTCTAGCTGCATCCCTGGTTCTCTTGTCTGATCAATGCCAACTCTCCAGTTACTTTTGCTCAGACACCCACAGACACAACCTTTCACTGGTGAGCCTCCCAGTCCCTCAGAAAAGCAGCGTTTTGGTGTTCATTATATGGAAATAGAGTAGACAGGAATTTGAATATGTGATGCAGGTATGATCCTTCACTTACATGGTAACCGTAAAGGTCCCTAGCTTGGTTAGCTCCTCCCACCTTGAAGTGCTGGTCTGCAAGGCTCCTGGTCTGCAGCAGAGATTCTATAGACAGTGACTTTCTCAAATCCTACCCCCATGTAAGAAAATGTGGTCAACAGCTACTTCATTATACAGCCCCCCCACACACACACACACACACCAACCCTACCAGTGGTCCAAGCCTATTCCCAAACCTAGGCCACTGTTAATGAATGTCTTGAGCTCAAACTCTTCTTGTGTGAACATTTTGCTAAATTAAATCTTATCTGTTCAAATGTTGCAGTGAATAAAATGCCACTTTTCTAAATGTGGTTCCTGTAGTACACTTTATCATTGTGCTGAGTGAAATGCTATTTGTTCGAATGTTGCAGTGAATAAAATTCCATTTGGCAGATTGTGGTTCCTATAGAAAATGCGAACATTTTGCTGAATGAAATGTATTTGTTTGAATTTTGTGGTGAATAAATTGCCATTTGGCTGAATGTGTTCCTGTAGGGCATGTGAACATTCTGTTGAATGAAATATTATTTGCTCATTTGTTGCATTGAATAAAATGCCATTTGGATGAATGTGGTTGCTGTATTACTTGTACATGTCAGGGACTTTAGACTTAGAAGCAGAGTTTGCAGTTGAGTAGGACCAAGGTTTTGATTCAGGTTACCATTAGATTTATGGTTAGAGTAAGGCATATGGTCTGGAGTAGGTGTAAGGTTAGGAATATGAAGGGTTAGGTTTATAACTGGAATATGAGTTAGGTTTAGGGTTAGATCAAAGTTTAAGGTTATAGGTTATTTGGTACTGTATGTCCTGCATAGGGGTGTTTAAAAATGTTTTGTCTGTGCATTATTTATTTATTTATTTTACATTTGTTGACCGGGTTAGTCTAACTGAATATATGTGCATTTTCAGTAGAGGCCCGGGGAGAAAAGCTCCAAACATGAACAGTGACGAAGTTTACAATATATAAAAAGACACGTAAAATCACAGTACAGAGGCAACATTGGCCAAAAGAAAAATTATACTAAACACAATAGTAAGTTTGAGCAAGACCCAAAGGAGAGAAGACCCTTTTATTTTATCCTCATACTATGAAGGAAAGTGTAGTGACTAGAATTAGAGGCATGGTTAGAGGAGTAGAGAAAAGGGTGAGAGCAGGAAGGGGAAAGAGATATCAGTCTGGGTTCGCACATGGACAAAGCCAGTGAGTTTCAAGATGTTCTTTAAGATGTTTTTTAAATAGAGAAGTAGAAGCAAGAGTTGATATTTCAGAAGGAAGCTGATTCCAGTTTTTACCTGCTGTGTTTGAGAAAAGTGAGTCACCAGCTTTGTTCTTAAATTTAATAGAGGAAACAAGGAGCTTATTAGCAGAGCATAGTGTAGCCAGATTTTTGTATGGTGTAATCATATTAGTGAGGATAGGGGTGTTGTCGGGGTGCTATAGGATCTTTTGGGTGATAAGTAATTGTTGACAAAGTATATGGTTCTGTAATTCTAGCCATCCCAATTGTTTGAGGTTGAGGCAGTGGTGAGTTTTAAAGGGGGAACAAGTGATGAATCTAGCTATGCTGTTATAACAGATGGAAAGTTTGGAGAGGTTGTTTTCAGATAGGTTAGTATATATAGCAGAGGCAGATATATATTATGCCTTGAATTTAGCATTGCATATTGGATTAGCAGAGATAGCAGGAGCAGTCCTGAAGATATCGTGTAAAAACTTAAGCAACATCTCAGGATGACATCAATGCAGAGTCTCATTAAGCATTGCAAAGACACATTAAGTGATTGCATTTCATGAGATGAAATACTAAAAGTAACATGATATGATTTTTTTGCAATTACCTGTACATGAGATGGATGAAAAGGATTCTGTACTTCACAGCAACAACTCTTAACATCCCACTTAAGCAGAATGTACTTTTAAAAGAAATCTTAGATATGCCCCAGGATTTAATAAAATCCATGTAGGCACTGCATAGAGCCTACACAGAATGTATCAATGTACATGGCAACAGTCTCCCCTTGGCAGTGTGCCATGCATATTAATGGTGGCTCACTGCCTAGGGAGAGCATAGGAACAGGGATATTGATTCAGTCTAGGGTGAAGTGTAGAGGCTACCCATGGTTGTGGATGCGTACAGGGTGAGGATCACTGTACTGCTCCCTGCTACTGTTGAAATGATGTGACTTAGTTCAAATGTGTAATATTTTATTTTAATTTTGATTTTTCTTTTTTGTATATTTGTGCGGCGAGGAGAGGAGTGCAACAATGCCAAGCTGTGCTCATATATAGACAGCTGACACCTGCCAGACATCTAAAAATAGAAACCGGATATCATTAATTATAATTCCACATTTTTCTTATTTTAATTTTTTTTCTTTTTTTTTAATTGCTGTTTGTGCGGCATGGCGCATAGTGCCACAGAGCTGAGCGGCACTCTAAAAATAGAAACTGGATGTAATTAATTATTTATGTGTGGGTCTATGTAAGTGCGTTTGTGTGGTGCACCATGGTGCTTAGCAATGCTAACAGGTAGCCCAGTAGTATATGTGAAGGTATACTAGTTTTCATAACATCCATATAGCTAAATTGGTAGAGATGCAACCTAATGCTTAGTAGGTCCTGGGTTCAAGTCTGTGGCAGTGATAAGATGTCTATAATTTAATTTATTTTATTATATATGTGTAATTTTAAAAATAAATTTGTGAAATATGGCACTGCTGCATTGTGATGAACACTGCTTAACATTCTAATGGCTACTTTTGTTTGTATGGTGCTAAGCTTAGCTAAAGCTCTGGTTGTGCACGTGTTTTCCCACTACTTAGCTTTGCTTAGCTGGTTTGCATGATGGTAGGAAATGCAGCACTTTATTGAATGTTGCTCAATGATGTGTAAGGGTGGGAAAACAACCTATATTATGTGCAATAAGTGAGAATTCAGCTGCAGTCTTTGGAGTCTAATCAATTGGTGAAATGGCAGACGGTGTTGGTGAAGATGTGCACTTTTGGGCACAGAGATGGGGTGTTCAGGAGTCCAGGGTCTTTGTTGGGCTCCTGGTAACAAATCATGAACCCAGGCTACTGCAGGACAGTTTCCAGGGCTCAGAGTGTAAGGTGGAGGCCTGGGACCAGTTGGCCAAAGAACTCAACAGTGTTACTGGTATCCCCCACACAGGTGAGCAGTGTCACCACCATTATGATGACCTGAAGAGGATAAACAGAGGAACATTGGGCACCTGGGTCTAAGAAGCCAGAGCTGGGAGTGCTTCACAAATATGTGCGTTCCACTGTTTTACCAATATGCAAGCTGAATGTCTGCAAAACTGATATGCATAATGTTGTGCTTCTCTCCCAACAGCTGCAGCTGAGAGGGCTTGCAATGTTGAGTCCTATGTTGGGCTCCTGGCCAGGTTGCACCATGAGTGTGGTATATGCAGATTTATTATGCTAACTGTAGTGCAATAAGTAAAAAAGAGTAAAGCATTTACTGCAATAAGGTATACAAAATAAAAACTATAGTGAAATAAATGGGCAAGTTGAACTATAGTGCAATAAATCAACAATAACAACTGTATTGCAATAAACAATAAACAATACCAGTAGCAGTAAGCAATATGGTGTACAGCAGGATTGTGTTGTCATAACTATTGCAGTAGAGCTGTATGCATTGCTTGTCTATGGTAAAGTTGCTACAGTCAAGTGTAACATTGTAATAACTGTAGAATGCAAAACTAATGGACTGCAAACTGTATTGTTTAACTCATAATACGGTCCAAGGCTGTTTCCAGGCCAATATTGGTCATATAATGCTCTCTGTTCCTCCTACTTCAGGTAGTACAGGTATATGGGTGAGGTAGCCCACTCTATGGGCAGATATTGTGTGGATGTCACAGACATTTATCAGCAATACCAATAAAGTGTTAACCAGCATTGTTGACTCCTACAGAAATCTGTTTTAATAAATGCAGTATGGCTATATCCCATGCATGTGTGTTCTCCCGTCACTGCAGTCAAGTATAGCACTGTAATAGTTTTAGAATGCAAAATAAATTCATTCACATAATGGTCTCCTTTTCTCCCACTCCAGGAACAAAAGGTATATGGCTGAGGTCGCCCATGTTATGAGCATATATGATTGTGCTAACATTTCACAGGCAGTAATACCAATAAAGTGTTAAGCAGCATTGCTGATTCTAAATACATCTGTCTACATATTCCTAGAATGGCTGTAGTCCTTGCGTGTCTGTACTAAGCTGCTGCAGTGAATGTTAAATTTTTTGCAGATGTCCCCTGCAATCACAGCTATGGGGATCTATTCCCATGCCTGCCAGCAAAAGCATGATGGATGTCTAGTTTATGTACTATACACAAACATGCCTATTGAGTGTCATGATTTCTTGTAATGTAATTAAAACTGCCTACTCCATCTGTCACAGGATTACCATAAAAATGATTACCTGGAATGCAATTTATAACCAACTCCACTTACAGAACACATTGGTAGTTACAGAAGTCCACATTATGTGAAAGTGTTCTGTGTAGTTGTGTATCTGCATTTGTTATTGCTCGGCCCATACTGACCCATGCTAACAGCTTGACAAATATGTACAATACGTGCTACAACAGCTATAGGAGAATTGTAGTCACTTTACTCAAAACTGACACTACACACCTGTAGAGTATTTATCAGTGTGTTCAGGGATATAGTCTGCATTGTCAGTAATGGATTGTTTCTCTCTCTCTCTCTCTCTCCCACCACCCCTTATCTTCATTATTTTTTTATTTATTATTATGATGTAATATTAACATATTTTATTAGACCAACTATATTTTTGCAAAATGTAAGGTATTATTGTTATGTGTTATTGTCATTCAATATTAACATATTTTCTTAAACTAACTGTTTTGTTGGCCTTATGCTTTAATTCATAGGTTCATAGGTTCATAAGTTCATACTAGGCTATCTGCCCTAGGGCATTTATAAGCCTAGCCAGAGTGTGTTTGGTTTTCGCCACCCATTTTAAATTAATTTTGCTATGCCCTTTTTCGAGGTTAGTATACTATGCCTCTGTCTAACAGTGACACAGAAGTGATACCCGGGGTAAACCTATGATCTCCCATCCACTCATCAAGATTCCTCTTGAAGAGAGTCAATGAGGGACTCTGCCTAACCTGGACTAGGATTTTATTCCAGAGTGAAGGGAGCCTCTGGGTTATGAATCTGTCCCTCCAGCATGTCCTATTTATTTCAGTGCTGAGGTTCAAGACACTCAAGAGCATAGCTCGATGGGATTTGGATTTTCTGAGGTGCAGCATGTCCATTAATTCCGGGTTGGACATGGCTTTATACGTCAGGCACAGATCGCCTCTGAGCAGGCGGTATGCCACTGAGTAGAGCTGGAGTTTCTTTAACCGGGCAGCATATGGCATCTGTTTGAGCCCTTTGATCCTCTTGGTGAGGTACTTTTGGGGTCTTTCCAGTTGCTGCAGGTGTCTGGTAAGGTACATCCCAAAAGGAGCATTGTACTCAATTATGGGCCTGATGAGGGATGAGTAAAGAGGCACGATGACCTCCCCTGATCTAGATGTGAATCCCTTTATGATTAGGTGGGCTATATAAAATGTTTTTCTAACCACTTTGGCCACGTGGTTGTCAAATGAGAGATTGCTATCAACTTGGGTCCCCAGGTCCCTAATTACTTCTTCTGTAGTTAATGGATTACCACCTATGTGGTAATTTGTGGGCACTTTGTTTTTGAAAAAAAGGGGATGACTATATACTTTATGGCGTTTAGCTTGAGGCCATGGCTCTGGCACCAGTTGTCTGTTTCTATGAGCCCTTTTGGAGGATGCTTGTGTCGGCTGGAGAGTCGATTATGGTGCCCAGTTTGCAGTCATCTGCGAACTTGGTCAGCCACAGTCCTTCCGTGTTGGCCTGTACCTCTGAGAAATATATAACGAACAAGAGAGGTCCCAGGACTGAGCCTTGTGGGATGCCACTTGTAACTGGTTTGGAGTCTGACATGGCACCAGCAATTCTAACCATGTGGGTTCTGTCCTTGAGCTAGTTTGCAACCCATCTAGTGACATAGGGGTTTATATTTAAGCTGGTGAACTTATCTATAATGCCCGAGTGGGGTATTGTATCGAAGGCTTTTGTGAGGTCCAGGTAGGCTGTGTGGACCACCTTCCCCTCGTCAATGGCCTTTGTGACTGTTTCAAAGAAGTTGACCAGGTTTAAGAGGCAGGATCTGCCCTTAACAAAGCTGAAGTGGGTAGGATCCAGTGTCTGTAGGTCCCCAATATCTTTATTTATGAGGTCCATGATGATCCTTTCCATTGCTTTGCAGACCAAGCTAGTCAGGCTTATGGGGCGATAGTTTCCAGGATCCGTTGAGGCACTACCTTTGTGGAGAGGGACCACTGTTGCTGTACGTCACTCTTTGGGTACATATCCGGTAGTAAGGCTGAGATTGAACAGTAGTTTTATGTTTGGGTTTAGCTCTTCTTGGAGTTCATGTAGAACGCAGCCCAGGACACCGTCTGGTCCCATTGATGCTGTGTTTTTTGCTTTGGAGAGGGCGGCTCTTACCTGAGCATCTGAGATGTCAGGGGGGCAGCACTCTGTTGGGATAGATATTTGCCCTTTTGGTGGGGAGCGGGGGGAGAAGTTTGCACTGAACCTGTCAGCTAGGATGTTGGCAATGTTTGTGGGTTCGGTGTATTTTTTGTCATTTTGGACTAATTCTGAGCATATCTGGGAATTCCCACCCAGGTTCCTAACATAACTAAAGAAAGCCTTGTGATTATCCTTAGTGTCCTGTGCAATTTTTCTCTCGAAGCTGGCCTTAGATGATTTCATGAGTGCCCGTAGTTTTTTGCTAATACTGATCAGAGATGCCTTCCCTTTTTGGGATTTTGCTCTATCATGTAGTAGCTTCCTCCTTCTATTGTATAGTTTGTTTATGGCTGGGGTCCACCAGACAGGATGTCTGCCTTTGGAGGATTGGGTCTTGGTTTTATTTGGGATTGCAAGATCCATGCATTCCTGAAGGCGTTCATAGAATGCGTTTATAAAGGATTCTGCGGTCTGGGCCGTATTTTCCACAGGCCCGGGGGCTTTGAAGGATTCCACCTCGGTTTTGAGGAGTGTGAAATTTGCTTTAGAGAAGTTTTTCACTGTGGTTTTCAGGGCAGGGGGTGGAGTCGGGATGTGAATATCCAGTGAGATTAGTTTATGTTCTGATCTTACCAGTGAGGGATACACTTCTGGTCTGGAGCATAGAGTCCCCATGTTGGTGATGATCAGGTCCAGTATGTTTTCCCCTCTTGTGGGAGTGGTAACAAGTTGTTCCATAGTATTTGAGTTTATAAATTCTAGGAACCTTTGGGCTAGGGTGTTGGAGCTAGAGTAATGCTCCTAGTCTATGTTTGGGTAGTTGAAGCCGCCCAATATAATGGTGTTTGTAGAGACCTTCATATTTTCCATAATTCCATAATTCTTACTGGCATGCTGTTAACATACTGACTGTTGTGTTAGTTACTGTTGTGTTACACATAATATACATGAATATGTATTTGGCTTAATTAAAATGATAAACCAAAAACGAGAGCAAAAGGTGGAGAGAAAAAACTTGTAAACAAAAAACGACCACCAGCTCCAGGCACAAATGAATCAGGTCCCAAATAGAAGTACAAAAGATTTAATTCTTGTTAAAACGCCAGCACAAGGAACAAAACAATAACGTTTACAGGAAAAAACGTTTTCGTCATCATCTTCCTCAGTAGTAACCACCATTTTTTAAAAATCTGTCTTATATGGTATTTTCAATCATAATTAACATTCAAACCATCCAATCAAAAACAACAGACTTTGAACAGTAATTAATGCTTAAAGAACCAAGTATACTAGTTAATCTCAGCAAGTTTCTTTGTGTTGGATTTAAAAATGTGAAAATATTTTAATACATTAAAACCAAATATCAATTTACTTTTACCAAAAATCTATATGAACATATCATTGTTAAAACACTATATTTAGACTAGTAAATAAATCGTACACTAGCTGCATAATATAAAACTCTATGTAAAGCAGCAAATTGTACCATCTAGTGGTGTAACTAAATATCACAGTTTTTTTACCATGAAACAAAACAGTGGTTTAAAAACAATGCACATAAAAAAATATAAAATTTGTTAAAAACCTTCCTAATATAAATAATATGTGTAAAAAATGTTTTAATTAATATGCAACTTAAAAACTGTGATATTTAGTTACACCACTAGATGGTACAATTTGCTGCTTTACATAGAGTTTTATATTATGCAGCTAGTGTACGATTTATTTACTAGTCTAAATATAGTGTTTTAACAATGATATGTTCATATAGATTTTTGGTAAAAATAAATTGATATTTGGTTTTAATGTATTAAAATATTTTCACATTTTTAAATCCAACACAAATAAACTTGCTGAGATTAACTAGTATACTTGGTTCTTTAAGCATTAATTACTGTTCAAAATCTGTTGTTTTTGATTGGATGGTTTGAATGTTAATTATGATTGAAAATACCATATAAGACAGATTTTTAAAAAATGGTGGTTACTACTGAGGAAGTTGATGACGAAAACGTTTTTTCCTGTAAACGTTATTGTTTTGTTCCTTGTGCTGGCGTTTTAACAAGAATTAAATCTTTTGTACTTCTATTTGGGACCTGATTCATTTGTGCCTGGAGCTGGTGGTCGTTTTTTGTTAATTAAAATGATGTTCAATTCTGTTAATCCTAACAATGGTTTGGTTATTACTAACCTTAACTTATTACCATACCTCAATTACCGCAGCACATCAGAGTAGGCCAGTTCCTGCTGATCTGCCTACCTTGCTTCAACCAGCTGTGACAGCAGGTCCCAGCACATCTGGGACCCAGACCAGTGGTGCACCCTCTGTTGCCCCTGCACTACCTGTGGCATCAGGTAGTACTGCCCCACAGGACAGGGATGGGCCCCCCTCTGGGAGCAGTGGTGGAGAGGGAGTTGTCACCCAGGCTGAGCTGCCTGTTTTGGTGCACAGGATAATCTACATTGGGTTTGACTGCCACCTGTGCTTGCTTGACAGCATGCTGGCCAACCTCATGGGGCAGTCTCACCCCAGTGCCCAGCTTCCAGCACTGCCACCCCCGGGGTAGTGAAGAAGCAGTGCTGACAGTCCCATGGGTGGGATGTGAGTCATGTTGCTACCATCTGGAGTCACATGAGAGTTGGATTCCACAACACCCTCCCTATCCAATGTGTTTGCAATCCTCATGTGTAACACACTGCCCCTATCTGCTGTCTTGTCTGTCTGCAAATGCATCCTCACCTACCAAACTTACTTTCTCAACAGGTACCTATGTCCCTTCCCCAACATTTCACTCTCACCTTATAACAAAAAAAAAAAAAGAGGCACCTGTCCCCCCCAAAAAAAATATAATCCCATACATAGCTCTCCATTTCACATGTGTCCACTGGACACACTTAATTTGGTCCAATTGGCTTGACAACACAGTTATGTTGTCCTCACCCCTCTCTCTGGGGTTCAAAGTGCACAGTTGTTGCTGTACAAGAAGTGGATAACTATGGTTCTTTCCTATACCTTTCCTGCACATCCTGACCTGCCTTTCCCTATGTTTTTCTCCCTGCTTTCACCCCATTTCACCACTTTTCTATCTCCCCATTTTTCTTTTCTTTATATTTTTTAGCATGTTGCTGCATGAAGTACCATGTCACGCCACTTCACTAAGCTCAGATAAATAGAGCTATACTGAATGTATGTGTGTTTAAACTTGTAATACGCACTTACAAAAAATGGACCTATCCCATGTTTTGAACTCGAGACCATCACACCTGCAGATCATTGCATTAACGTTCCAAGTGACACAACTCTTAATTAAAACAGGTGGTTTAAACAAAACATTGTAATTGCCAGTTGCAGTCATTAAGCATGTTTCGGTGGAGCTGCACACTGCGCCACTCAAACTTGATTAAAAAGTAATGGAAAAAATGGGAGTGTACCTTGGACTTTGGTGCAATAGTACACCACTAGAAAGTGAAAGACATAATAATGGATATAAATGAGAGCTCTGATAGCAGGTAAATGTGCCCTTCAAAAACAACATGTAGAAAGACACCTGCTAAGAATGTCAATGCAGATATTGCAAATGAAGGCCACTAATATCAGAGAAGACCACACAATCCTTCCAAAGTCACTGTGCAGATTATCATAGCTGCACAGCTAACATACATATTGGAAGTCCTTGCTTGTAATAAGACCTGCCTTCATACATGCTGCAAATTACTACCAAACTGTAACACATAGCATGGCAGTTGCCCAAATGGTGGACAAATTCTTATATTTATACCCCGTCTTACTCAAGGACACATCAAACATGTTCCCTAGTACTCTGTTAGTTATACCATTGCCTAACATGCTTATCTTAAACCCATGCCTTAATTAGAGTGCAAAGGGTAGCCTTACTCTGGCTCTGCCTCTACAGCAAGGCTGACACATTTCCCACAGTTACTCCTATAGCTTGTTGTCTTCCTAAGTGTTCACACTCTCTGCCTATGTCTATTACCTGCAGCAGCAGCTGCAGCCTGTGGCACACACATCTCTATGTAAAGGTTTCTGCTACAGACATACCCTCTGTGATGATGTCTCCTCACCCTAGTAATGTCCAGCACAACATATCAGAAAAGGGCCCTAGTCTATGTGAATGCCTTATATATTGTACAGTGGTTACATGTCATTGGCTGATGATTGTGCAAATCAGCATCAGCTGTGTTGGCTGCAATTAACATTTCAGATCCCAGATTGGTTTAGAGGCAATCACCTGCTGATGAGAAGCATGTTGAAAAGACAAGCAGCTGGCTATGGGGAACCATACTGTATGAGACTTTCCTTTCAAAGAGCATACCTTTATGAAAACTTTACTATCACCACATACCAACAGACAAGTACTGCACTCCACCAGGTATGTAACTGATTTTGTGTAAAACAGGATGCAGATGGGTGAATAGTCTTAAGGGGAATAGGGATTACAGCATTAAGCTTATTTTAGACATGTGATAATGACATGCCATTGATCTCCTGCGGTCTTATACCTACACAGGACATACAACACATCAAGGGTGCATTGTCTTTTGTCATTGTGGCACACTGGTCTCATTGGACTGTCTCTTAACAGTGGATGTAATAGCACATTGCTATTTGTGTGGCACTGTTCTTATAACATATTATCGGGGGGTTGCCCATAGGAGACACACCACAGTAGACTCGAGTGTTGGATGTATGATCATACAGCAGTATCTGTCATGGCCATACCTTTCAACCTGTAAACAACAAAAATCTGGACAAGGCCCATGAACAATAGGTACAAATCTGTATACTGATTAACATCAAAGTGGCATACATAATTATGTAACTTTGCCCCTTTAATGGAATTGTGGGATACCAACTTTCAAATGCAAACTGAAGAACAGACGACCAAAATATGGCACCAGAGTCCTCCTGCAGCCATTCCAATGTCCCATTACTTGTCTAATTCGCCCCACTTACCATAAACACTAATGTGTGCATACTGCTTTACTTTTACAATGATTATTTGAATTTTATTTTTACATTTTGTAGCACAATGTGCAAACACTAATAGACATCTGCTAAACAAAGCTGGTAAACAAAGCAATACTGTCTCACAATGAAAATAGACTTGGCATTAAAACTTCTCTGCCCTTCAAACTCACATTAATTGCAACAGCATTAAAACCCACACCACATCCAAAGAAAATGCATCTGGCCAGTGGTGGATAAAGATTACCTTTGGGCTGTAGCCTGTTTTCAAATCATTGTCTCCTTGCACACAAAACAAGAAACATACATGTGTTCTTTGATACACCTTCCTGACTTTATTAAATTATATTCCTTATATAATACAACAAACTTGTTAGACAGAGCGCATTTTAAATTTATTGTTTGAACATTTTTCCAGTAGGCAATGAAACAAAAATACATGAGTCAATAATGACAAAACTGCCCAAAGCAGAACATTTCCATCATAAAAATCTACTTCCACACCCACACACAGCTTCTCACACTTATTTTCAATTTCAGTTTTTTTTTTTTTTTTTTGTGGGGGGGGGGGCATTTTGGAAAGTTGCTAGAATAAAATGTTGTGTTACCACAATGCATTTCGCTACCAAGTCTTGAACCCAGGATTCTGTGAATTACAGTGAGAACAACATACTACTATGCCAAATCAGCAGTTTCTTGAAAGATAGGAAGACTGAAACATAAATGGTTATCATTTAGTGAATTCAGTTCTCACTTCTCACCATAGCTTTCAATCTCTTAGCACAAAAAAAACTGGACAAAGCCAATAATGGGGGAATAAAGCCCCAAAATTGGGACAAATTTCAAATACTGATCTTATGAACTTAGAAAATTGCTAGAATAAAAGTTTTTGTTACCATTTATTTTTCTGAAGAATATGAAGTCTGAAATTCAAATGCCTGTCATTATTTAGTGAATTCAGTCCTTAAATCCATAGATTTTATGAGGAACAGATCAAACATATGAGGCAGAAATTTACACGTGCTGGTGGCTAGAGATTTTAGGATCTTTTTACCTTGTACCCAAGGTACAGGGTTTGAGCCGGAGTACCTCTATCCACCAGGTGTATTAAACTGGGGCATTGTCACACACACACACACACACACACACACACGCTCCCACTCCTCTCTCAGAATAAATGAAACAACATGGTTCCTACTTCAGAATCCTCTGTAGTACCAGGGCTACACACATACTCCTTTCTAAGAATAAATGAAACAACATGTTTCCTACTTCAGAATCCTCTGCAGTACCAGGACTTCTTGGCTCACTCATCCATAAATGCTGCTCGGTGTTGAATAAACACCACACATCCATTTGAAAGGACTTTTCGGCTCGCTGCTCGTCTGACTTGCAGCAAAATCCATTTGAATAAACACAGCACATCCATTTGAATAAATGCTGCAATTCTAAAGATCCACCGCTCGTGCACTGAGCCCTTGAGCTCTTCTAAAGATAGATCCATTTTGTTGCTCGCCTTCCAAAGATAAATGATAGATCCACTGCTTTGCTCCATTTGAATTAAAATGTTTCCCACTTAATGTGTAAAAGCCAGAAATGTGTACACTGAGCCCTTGAACTCAATTCCAACAGGCTGGTAAGCCCCGATGGAGCTGACGTCATCACGCTCATGATGACATCAGCTCAAAAATGGAAAAAAAAAATAAAAAAAGCTGAAAAAGTTGGAAATGAAGGGGTGCCACTTGGGAATTGTGGCAACACATTATTTGGTCCCCAAAACTTGGTAAAAACCAAGTAATTTGGGATGGTTGGGAGGTCTGGTCATGGCACACATGGGAATACCTGACTATTGTCACTATGTCAGTTATATCCATAGACTTAGTAAGTTTGCACACTGTGGAGTATGACACGTGAGCAGGCAGTGGATATTGCCAGCCATTTTGCCTGTGTATCTCTACATTGTGTACTTCCATGTATGTGATCCTGTAATGTGTTCCTCTTTTGTTGTCTTCCAGGAATCATGTACCCTAGATGCCATGCACCCTTCTCTGATGTGGAAAAGGAAATTATACTGGAAGGACTAAGGCAACATCATCACATCCTATTGTCCAGGGGGAGGCAAAACAGGGATCAGCAGGCTACATTGTGGGCAGACCTTGTTGGTGATGTGAATGACATGAACCATCAGGGTAGGACATATGAGTAGGTTTGACACCACACAATGGATATGATGAATGCTGCACGACAAAGGACAGCAGATGTAGCCAATGATTGTGCAATCGCTGGTGGAGGGCCTGCAGTGGAACAACCACTCTTGGCCACTGAGGAATTCCTGGCAAACTTAAGCACACATGACAGCTCCCAGACATCCATCACACCATACATCGTGGAGGTGGATGCCACAGTTTCCACATCAGCTGAGTAGCAGGTAAGCTTACTGTGATCAGCACTGCAATATTGTAGCAGTCAGTGTGTCAGGCTGTACATACTTTTACGTGGGTGTCAGGTCTTTGGTTTTTGGGAGGATGGGTTTAACCTCAGTTGTACTCTCATACTCAGAATGTGACCAATACAACAAGTAACACAGTAGCTACTGTAAATGTGAGATATATCAACATATTACCTTGTACTGCAACATGCATTGGTACTGACATTACCTCACCCTCAACTTTTCACAGGTCCATCAGGCATTGGCCAAAGCCATGGTCCTGCTCCTGTTAAGCATGACACTGTTTTGTTGAGGAATATTTATATTTTATTGAAATTAAGGGCCAGAATAATGCCCTATTTAAACATAATTTTGTGTGTAAACAGAGTACAATGTTTTATTTTCCATTCTGGAACAGGTAACTTAGGATCTTAGACATCTGGTGTTTGCCTTGCAAACACAAGATGCAGGGTTTGAGTCTCACAAGGGATAATTGGCTAGGCTTAAAATGGCTCACAAAGGGCAGTTAGCCTAGTACCAATCTATGAACATTCTATGAGCATTCAGGGTAATCACAAAAGTGTAGCTGAACTAAAAGAAAGACTTTGGCAGTGACAGTTAAGGGCAGATAAGCCTTCTGATGTAAATGAGGCAATTACTCTAAAATGCCTTTTAAAACACAAAAGGTTGAAAGGAAAATAAATTAGGCAGTGAAACGTATATTTCAATATATTTGTTAAGATAGGTATACTGGGTTTTTATGTTTTGTCTTATCAAGTAATGTTTCATACTGATTAATTAAAAGGTAAATTTTACTGGTCAAGTTTTACTTGATTTACTTGAAGTGATTGTTATAAAGGTCTTGAGTTGAATGTGTATTTTGTTCTGAGGAAGTCTTTTGGATGAAAGTGTAAAAGAAAAATGTTTGACCGCTAATCCAGTTGTGGGTCTTTATTATTATTAATATTGGTGGATTTTTCATACAACAATAGTGCAGGTATTCATGTACCACTTTTTTCTTTCTTATCACAGGTGACCAAGAGGTTCATGCCTGTCCCCTACACAACCTGATGTCAGTGTCTCTTCAGACTCTGATAATGTTGATGGCCACAGTGTGGCACAGTTGGGGGTGTCAGGGGCTGAATCTGTCCCAGAGGTAAATATCCCTCTTCTGCCCCTATTGTCATGGCACACAGTCAGTATGCCTACACATACCCAGTCCCTGGAGGACACAGATATTGGACAGTCAGAGGGTGAGGACATTGAACAAGAAAGTGTGGCAACTATGGCTTCAGTGATTGTAGTCACTGGCCATAGCTAGAGAGCTGGTGAGGTCCCGCACAGGCCAATTGGCAGGGGTGTTTGTAGGAGGCCTGCTGTCTATCCACCACCTGTTGCAGGTGTCACATCACTGGTCACTTGACATATGACTTGGGCCATCATGGAGGCACAGGCATGTTCTGAATGGAACACCAGACATATTTTAGGGTTATAGATGCAGCACAGTCTGACATCTGTGACTGCCTCCACTGCACTGGGGACACCCTGGATCTGTTCAGTGATGCAGTTGACAGATGGTGGGCTGAGGCAGTGTCTGTCTTGGACTGCACATTGTTTGTGCTGAAGCATGAGATTGGAGTTGAGAATCAGACTTCATCTCCTGAGAGTCCATGTGGCCATGCACAATCACACTCCCATAGTGACAGTACATTCAGCACTACAGATGGGAGTGTGACATGGCAAGCCCTAGGCTCGTGGTCCTGGACGTTCCTGTGGGGTACATGGTCCCAGCAGACAGCAGTCACCATCAGGTACTAGCACCGCTTCTGACTTTGGGCATGGAGGTTCCACTGCAACTCCTGATAGAGCCAGTTCCAGTGTTTGGAGCCAGAGATGGTGAACTGTCAACTCTACCATATGGTCCAAAGCTGTCTAACACACACATGTAGGGCTAGAACTGAGCTTGACTGTGTATATGCACACACTCCCACACCAGTGACAAATGCAGGTCAACTACAGACACACAAGGCACCTTTCCATGGTCCATCTTACCTTCTTCTCTTGTTGACTCACACACATGTTGTCAACCGTTTGGGTCAGCATAGGCCTCATGCACCCCCACACAACACCCTGTGCAAGTGATGATACCTGTGCCACATCCCTGTCATCCTCACCATTGATGCAGGGAAATGAAGCTATTTGTCTGATGCACAGGGTGCCTATGTTAGTTAACATCTACTTGTGTAATGCAGTGCTGTTTGTTTGTTTGTTTTCCATGTCACTTGTAGTGGTTAATGACAGATACTGTATGCTGGAATGTGTCAGGGGTATGCCACATACTTTTGTGTACCTTATGTTGTATGATGTTGAAATAGTTGTATAGTTACACAATGACAGGTGTGTCACGGACCTGTTTATATTTCTGTTTCAGGAGTCTGTTGAAATAACCTATGGATACATAGTGGCAATAAAGCAGCACAGGCTGGCATGTCAGCACAGCAGAAATATGTCTTCAGCAAGGTACAGCACTATAAGTGCATGGCTCCATAGCAATGGCAGCTGGTGACTTCATATCAAAGGGGGGCTGCAGGAGACAGCTGAATGGGTGGGGTCAATGGGAAGGGGTGTGGTCAAATAGAAAGGGGAGGAGCTATGTTCAAAACCACAAAAACTAACTACATACACTACCCTGGGTGCCAAACCGTCATTATGAGAGTCTAATCAAGACAAAATGAAGTGTAGAAGAATAAAAATATTTCAATGCATTGGCTGCATGACAGCTTACTTAATATCTAGATGGAAACAAAAAGGTTGTGAGGCATGAACAAATAAATTACTTTTTAAATACATTAATGGAATGCCAGTCAAAATCAAGTATAAGAAAAACAAGCAGCACTCAACTCAAACCACTTCTTGCACTGCAGTTCTAATTATAATTTATATTCAGTGTTATTAAAGTACCAAGTAACATGCTGAAAGTAGAATTCTCTGATGCCCCCACTTGTAAAAATGTTTCTTATCCAAAAAAAGACCTGCTACCTGACAACTATCTACTTGTTTCATGGGGAAAACATGATCAAAGTAAAAAATGAAAAGCAAACAAGAAATAAGCGCAAGATACATTGCTTAGAAGGATTACTGTACAGGTTATGGACCACACGATTGGCATTCTGTTTAGTTTACGGGTAAAGCCTGCAGAGATGACTGGAAGTCTCCAAGTGTAATGAGCTTCTTAAAATAATGTAATCTGTCCTTTATTACAAATACTGTCATATGCATTTCAATACCCAAGGCTTATACATTATCTAGTTAAGTATTCTCTACATGGCAACAACAGAAAGGCTTTCAGTGTTGGCAATTCTTTAACAGTATGCTTATTAAAGCTTACTTGCATCTTACGATCTCAGCAAAGCTTACCTGATAGTCATTAAAGTATTGCTACTTAAACAGAGAGCAACAGGCACTTTGAGTAATAAGCATAAATCAACAGTATAAAAAATATTACAGAAACCAAACCATTCTGCAAAAATCAAGGACAGATGAAAAGCAACTCTAGTACTTGTGTCTACCTTGGATGGGGGGGATACTCTGCACATTTACATTGCATAACTACTCCTTGCCTTGTTTCGACACATCCAGAGTCACTACATGGAGGAGTGGGGTGCAACAAGTATATCACAATTTGAAATGTCTCTGGCTGACTGTGATGGCCCTGACACATTTGTCATACCTCTCAACCTCAGAGCAAGAAATGGACAAAGCCATACAAAGAAGTGGGACAAAGGCCCAAAAATAAGGACAATTTTTAAATATTGCTCTTATAAACTTAGAAAGATAATAGAATAGGTCTTGCATTAGTATGAATTTTTTGAATGGTATGAAATCTGAAACTCAAATGTCTGTCATTATTTTCTAACTTCAGTCTTTAATGATTTGTCACTAATTTGTCAAAAAAACAAAACAAAACACAATTTTATGAAAAATGGACCAAAAATGTGATGTAAAAATATAAAATAGCCACACAATACAGCTGGGAACCTGTCAAAGAAGGGACACTTTAATATCAGTACTGCTAACTTGAGCAGCTGACAAAATAAAATAATCTACATGCATTTCTGAAATAAAAGTTATCTATATCTCTGATTATTACAGTTATTTATTAATTGTAAACCCTTCATTTTTTCTTCCAAAATTGCTATTTTGCGGAGGGATTATTAGGGGGAAGAGTAACATTTTGAGCCAAAATCAGGGACAGTTGAGAGGTTTGGCTATGCCTAATTCTATAAAGCAATTTATTTGCATGTACCTCTCAACCTGTTAATGCAATAAATCTGGACAAGGCCAAATATATTGGGGGAACATATAAACAGTACTAAAAATTGCTCTTGTATGAACCGAGACAGTTGATAGAACAACAGGTCTTACTTTAGCATGCATTTTTCTGAAGGTTATGAAGTCTGAAATTCAGTGTGTCATTATTTAGTGACTTAATTCCTAAATGATTTTCCAGAAAACCACAAATTTTATGAGGAACAAACCAAAAATAAGAAGCAAAAATCTATTCATTCTTTGAAAATCTGGACATTTGGAAGATATAGTTCAGCTGGGGCTGTCTTTAAGTTTGCTGCCCTTCCCCCTCACAAAATCATGGTCGAATGGAGCCTCCCCCTGCAGCCATTCCAATTATCCATTACTTGGCTATTTCACTCCATTTTAAACACTAATGTGCATACTGATTTACTTCTATGATGATTTGGACTTCATTTGAAAGTTTTATTTTGCATTTTACAGCACAAACACTAATACATCTGCTAAACAAACTTAGCATTAAAACTTCTCTGCCCTTGAAACTCACATTCATTGAAACAGCATTGTAATCCACATTCAAAGAAAATACATTTTACCAGTGGCAGAACTGCCCAATTCAGAACATCTTTCCAGTAAACAATGAAACAAAATGCATGCACCCATAATGACAAAACTGCCCAGTTCAGAACATTTCCATCAAAAAGTCTACTCAAACTTCTACAGTCCACCATTATCAGTAAATATGCACAATTCTACAGTCCACCATTATCAGTAATTATGCACAATTATACAGTCCACCATTATCAGTAAATTTGCACATTCTCTGAAGAAGTAAAAAGGTCATCTAAATAATGCCACATTAAATAAATCTGTAACTAATGAAGAGGTTGCTGCTAGCAAACACCTTTATATATCATGGTTTCATCAAAAATAAAGTGTCTGATGCCCCTGAGGAATAAATTGCCTATATTACATTAAAAATGATAAGCTAGTAATATTGCAATAGGAAATGGATAGCAAACTGATAACAGGCTCATAGTATCTTAACTTTTTCAGTATGGCAGCATTCACCCCATTGTGGGAGTAGAACCAGCAACTTTCTGCATCAAAAGCAAGTACACAACCTGCTGTGCTAATAACAATGCAAGCTGACTTAGCATAAGGAGCATTAAACTTCTCTTCCCCTGCAGCTCTCAGCTCCTTGTAAAATCTACTCAATACTCAACTTCACAGCACAAGAAATCTGGAAAAAGCCAAATTTATTGGGGGGGGGGGGTCAAAAGCCCAAAAAACAGGGACACATTAAACATTGCTTGTATAATCTTGGAAAGTTGCTAGAATAAAATGCTGTGTTACCACCATAAATTTTACTGCCAAGGTCCCTGTGCTAAAGAGTCAGAGCAACATACCACTATGCCAAATCAGCTGCTTTGTGAAAGAAAAATGCTGTGTTACCACCATACATTTTACTACCAATGTCCCTGTGAAAAACAGTCAGAGCAACATACCACTATGCCAAATCACCTACTTTGAGAAAGAAAAATGCTGTGTTACCACCATACATTTTACTGCCAAGGTCCCTGTGCAAAAGAGTCAGAGCAACATACCACTACGCCAAATCAGCTGTTTTGTGAAAGAGCGGAAGACTGAAACTTAAATGGCTATCATTTAATGACTTCAGTTCTCACCATAGCTGCCAGCCTCTTAGCACAAAACACCTGGACAAACCCAGTAATGAGGGAATACAGCCCGCTAACATATTCAGTGAATTCAGTTCTTGCCATAGCTGTCAACTTTAGCACAAAAAACCTGGACAAAGTCAATAATGGGGTAATACAGTCCCAAAAATAAGGACACATTTCAAATATTTATCTTATAAACTTAGAAAATTGCTAGAATAAAAAGTTTTATTACTATGTATTTTCTGAAGAATATGAAGTCTGAAATTCAAATGCCTGTCAATTTTAATTCTGACGGAACAAAAACAATTTTCAGCAGAGGCCCAGGGAGAAATACTGCAGACACGTCTTTGTAAAATGGCAGGACACCAGAGCAAATCCACACAAACACAGGGATGAGATGCAGACTCCACACAGAAGGCACCCCAGCCAAGAATCAAACCAGAAAACCTATAGCTGTGAGGCAACAATGCTACCACTGCACCATTAAATATGTAAGGAGTTAAACATTCAGAAACCTGAAGTCTGAAATTCAAATGCCTGTCAATTTTATTTAACATTTGTTAATCAGGGCAGTCTGACTTGGAACAAAAAAACAATTTTCAGCAGAGGCCCAGAAAGAAATAATGGAGACATGTCTTTGTAACATGGGAGGACACAAAAGCAAACCCACACAAACACAGGGAGAAGATGCAGACCCCACACAGAAGGCACCCCAGCCAAGAATCAAATCTGAGAACCTGCAACTGTGAGGTAACAATGCTACCACTGCACCATCAAATATCAAGCACTGCAACATTTAGAAACCACAGATATTATGAGGAACAGATCAGATCAAATATGAGGCAAAAATCTGCAATTTTTTTACAAATGGTGGTGGGTAGGGAATTCAGGTCCTTAACACCTGCATACAAGGTACAGGGTTCAAGCCTGAGGTATTCCCTACCACACCACCATGAGTTTGTTCTAGCCACCAGTATATAACAACTGGGGCATTTAGACACACACACACCCCCCTTCCATAGCATGATGTTGATCCCTTTGTCCCCTTATCTTCCATAGCTGTCTGTGATCCATATAGCTGGACCATTAAATCCATAGCTGGTGTGTCCGAGCACATACACAAGATCCCCGATGAGATTCCTGGAGCACATCCACCATGCGAGATCCCTGACGAGACTCCAGCCTGCTGACGTCGCAGTCCGAATTCGATCTGTTCCCAGCGGCAGTCTATGCAGTTAAAACTGCATAGACTTCTGGGAGCTCTGCTCTTACATGTTTCCCAGTCTGGACTGCTGCTGAAACAGTCTGCGCATGCTCCAGACTGTCTCAGCAGTAGTGCGCATGTGCGAAAGTCTGTGATTTTTGAAATTTTTTTATCTTTTATTTTTCTTTTATTTTCTTTTATTTTCTTTATTTTACAGCTAGTGGGGGGCTGCAGTCCGGCAGTCCAATAGCACGGGCCACCCCTGCTCCATAGGTAATATGTGTATAACAGGCTAACAAGGACAATGGCAGCATTCAGTGTACTCATGCATCCCTAATCTGTGAACAGGTCTGCTACCCTTGATAAGTATCACCAGGATTTTAAGAACTAACACATCTTTAAGCTGTGGTGACAGACATGAACCATCTGCAAATATACTGTGTCCAGTACAGACAATTGCCTGACAGCAGTTATTATTGTCATGTTCTGCATCCCATTTTGTAACCTGCACATGTTGTGGACAGCAGATGTGTGCTTCACATGCATGGTAGCCTGTTTCATGTAGGGTGTACTGTCAGTGTTACATACCTGTCTCTCCAGCATGTACGATGTATACTACAGTGATGTTGTAGGCATGTAGAACAGGTGAAACATGTGATAGTCCTGTCATGGATACACATGAGGTACACAGTGGGATCAGATACCTCCCTGAATGGAGCCATACACATCCCCACCAAACATTTAGGAGACAGACTACACATGTACGTTCAAGACACAGACTCCATAGGACATGTTATCTACACCATGCATTGGTGTACCAGCTTTAATAATTGGCTCAAGTACTGGTGTCATTCTAAGGGGATCCAATGTCTGTCTGCCTGGGATGACATGTTGGACAAGCCACGCTGCTTTGCAAGGGATGGCTTACACCTGTCACCACTGGGCTTCCGGATATTGGCTAAGGCTCTTGCCACCCCCATAGTGCCTTTTTTAGGTAAGGCTCAAAAGACAAACCCACCTCCTTAGAAAACAAAAATGGAAAAAAACTAAGGGTAATGCTGCTCAACGCCAGAAGTCTAAATCTCAAGATGCAGGCACTCAATGCACTCCTCAGCATGGAGAACATTGACGTCTGTGCAGTAACTGAAACCTGGTTCAAGGCTCCTGAGAGCACCCCAGAGCTACCAGGCTATACCTCGTATCATGCTTTCTGGCCCCAAAACCCGGGCCGAACCACAAAGGGAGGGGGAGTGTCCATATTCATCAAGGACACCCACACCTCCAGGTTAGTAGCAACACATGAAGCATCAGAGACCATACAGGTGCAACTAACCATAGGAAAAACTGCTATACAAATGGTAGCATGTTACAGACCAACCTCCCAATCTCAGGAACCCCACTCAGTCTTCCTGAAGACATTGGAGGATATGAATGTATCACAAAATACCATCATACTGGGAGACTTCAAATACCCAAACATAGATTGGGTACATTATTCTAGCCCTAATACCCTAGCCCAAAGGTTCCTGGAATTCATAAATTCAAATGCACTGGAACAACTAGTCACCTCTCCCACTAGGGGAGATAATATACTAGACCTGATCATCACAAACATGGGGACAAAATGCTCCACACCGGAAGTATACCCCTCACTAGTGAGATCTGACCACAAACTAATCACCCTGGATATATATATCCCACCTCCACCCCAGCACAAAAGACCACAGTGAAAAACTTCTCAAAAGCAGACTTCACTCTTCTTAAGACTGAGATGGTATCCTTTAAGCCCACTGTGCCAGTGGATACCACATCCCACAATGCCGAATCCTTCACAAATGCTTTCTATGGACATCTCCAAGAATGCATGGATCATGCAATCCCAAATAAATCCAAGTCCCTCTCCACCAAAGGCAAGCATCCTGTCTGGTGGACCTCAGCCATTAACAAATTGTATAACAAAAGAAGGAAGCTACTGCATGTCAGAGCAAAATCCCATGAAGGGAAGACATCTCTGATCAACATTAGCAGAAAACTACATCCTCTCATAAAAACATCCAAGGCCAACTTTGAGAGAAAAATCGCAAAGGGCACTAAAGATAACCACAAAGCCTTCTTCAGCTATGTTAGAAACCTGGGTGGAAACCCTCAGATATGCTCAGAGTTGGTTCACAACAACAAAATATACACTGAACCCACAGATATTGCCAACATTCTGTCTGACAGGCTCAGTGCAAATTTCTCCCCTCCCTCACCCCCAAAAGAAGAAATACTTATCCCAGCTGAATGTAATCTCCCTGTCATCTCAGATGTCCAAGTGAGAACCGCCCTAAACAAAGCTAAAAACACTGCATCAATGGGACCTGACGGTATCCCGGGTTGCGTGTTACGTGAACTCCAAGAGGAGCTAAACCCACACATAAAAATGCTATTTAACCTTACCCTTACTACAGGATATGTACCTGAACACTGGCGTACAGCAACAGTGGTCCCACTCCACAAAGGGGGTACTTCTACAGACCCAGGGAACTACCACCCAATAAGCTTAACCAGCCTGGTCTGCAAAGCTATGGAAAGAATCATTATGAAACTCATAAACAGGGACATAGGGGACCTACAGACACTTGACCCTACCCAGTTCAGCTTTGTAAAGGGCAGATCCTGCCTTTTGAACCTGGTTGACTTTTTTGAAACAGTCACTAGAGCCATTGATGAGGGCAAAGCAGTCCATACAGCCTACCTGGACTTGGCTAAGGCCTTCGACACAATACCCCACTCAGGCATCATAGATAAGCTCAACAGCTTAAACGTAAACCCTTATGTCACTAGATGGATTGCAAACTGGCTAAAGGACAGAACCAATAAAGTTAAAATCGCTGGAGCAATGTCAGACTCAAAGCCAGTCAGAAGTGGTGTCCCACAGGGATCTGTCCTGGGACCCCTCTTGTTCGGCATTTATTTCTCAGATGTTAAAGCAAACATGGGAGGGTTGTGGCTGACAAAGTTCGCAGATGACTGCAAACTAGGCGCCATAGTCGATACACCAGCGGACACATACATCCTACAAAAGGCCTCACAGAACGGACAACTGGTGCGGAGTCACGGCCTTAAACTAAATGCCAAAAATGTATAGTCATCCCTTTGGGAAAAACAAAGTACCCACAAATTATCACATAGACAGCAACCCACTGAGTACGGAAAAAGTAATCAGAGACCTAGGGACCCAAGTCGACAGCGACCTCTCATTTGGCACCCACATTGCCAAAGTGGTTAGAAAAACATTCTACCTTGCACACCTCATCATGAAGGGATTCACATCCAGATCCAAGGATGTCATTGTACCCCTATACTCCTCCCTCATCAGACCCATGATTGAGCACAATGCCCCATTTGGTATGTACCTCACCCGGCATTTGCAACAGCTGGAGAGACCACAAAAGTACCTCACCAAGAGGATCAAGGGTCTCCAACATATGTCTTATTCTGCCAGACTAAAGAAACTTCAGCTATATTCAGTAGCATACAGCCTGCTCAGAGGTGATCTCTGCCTGACGTACAAGGCCATGTCCAATCAGGATCTGATGGACATGCTCCACCTCAAAAAATTCAAATCCATCGGGACCACGAGAGCTAAAGACTTAAACCTCGGCACAAGTATGAATAGGACATGCTGGAGGGATAGATTCATAACCCAGAGGCGTCCCATGCTTTGGAACAAGATCCCAGTTCATATTAGGCAGAGCCCCTCACTGACTCTCTTCAAGAGAAATCTTGATGAGTGGATGGGAGATCGTAAGTTTACCCCAGGGGTCACATCTGTGTCACTGCTAGACAGGGGCACAGTAAACTAATTCTATTATATAAGAAGGGGACCTTCATTGTGTCACTACTAGACAGAGGCACAGTATTCTAAATTTATTCTGTACATTTTTTGTACCATTTCATGGGGTGGCAAAAGCCACATCACTATGGCTAGGCTTACAAATGCCCCAGGGCAGATAGCCTAGGACTATACTATGAAACTATGAAACTATGAAACCTGTGTGGCTGCTACAGTTGTACGATATGCCTGTGTAGTGATATAGCAAGGGTGCCACTGAACACAATGATAGCTGTGATGACTGCCACATTCAGTATAGCAGTGACAGTCTGGGATTTACATCCCAAACTGATCGGTATAGGTTGTACAACAGCGAATGAATCCCTACATCATACCGACCAGCGAGAGTCAAACACTGCATTACTCTCTGTGTCCATAACTCCATGTGTAATGGCTCATCTGTGTGCAGTGTGTGGACACCACAATATTTTGTAGGGATGGATGATTTCTCACAGGATAGTATTGTGCAGTCATTGGCAGTTAGTCTTTGTCAGTGGCTCAGAGAACAACCTACTGTAACTTCGGTCATCCTGGATAACTTTTGGTTCTGTATGGGATTCTGTGACAGCTGCCAATATGCAATCACCTGCTAATGTATTCAGTCAAATTTCACTGATAGTGGCTGTGACTGCACAGAGGGAATAGATAGACAGGGTACGCCAATAATGAAGGATGGTGAACCCCACTGGTGACTGGCATCATTACAACATAGTTCTCCCAATGCTATCTTCCCAGAGTATGAGTGTCAGACACTTGCCTATCCACTAGCTGAGATACCACTCTTTGCATGATGTATACAGTTTCCAGCAAGGTCTTCTGGCCTAATATTGTCATACACCTTGTCAGGCCATGGTGAAATGAGACGTATGTCTGACATCCATTGCATAGTGTAACAGTCAATGGGCTCCACCATTTACAGTTGGTAGGCATGATCTGTCTTTGAGCAAAATTAACAGTGTTTGGTCCAGTGTTAGTAGGTGTCTGACAGTGTCAGTGCTCATATCCATGCTAACTCCTATCATGGCATTTCAGGTGATATGACTCAGAGATCTGGTGACACCACTTGGCACTACATGCTAGTTGTCCTCTGTGCAAGTATTGCAGTTAACTCCAGGATGTTGCAAGAAGAGAGTCATGCAAGGTTTCTGTACAGAGCACAGACAAACATGTTTGGGAAGTTTAATATGTACACATTGTGTCACTTAGTCATGCTGCAGCTCACTTGCCCATTATATGGTCCAGGTCCTTACCTACAATGGCCTGCAGCAGTGCTGTGACATCCTCACATAGGGAACCAATGTAGTGCATCAGGTGTTTACCAATATGGGTGACCAGTACACCACTCCCAATGTGAGGTCCTCCCTGGTGGGATTTGGCCACAGACCAGTCTCCTTAGAACTACCAGCACTTACCCCCCTTGCAGACAATACAGGCATATATGTCAAGACAGCCATTTATTACCACCTGTGGGATGGTTGACATAGCATAGCTGTACCTCCCCCTTCAGATGGGACAGGCAAAGATGCAGAGACCTACACCCATGCATTATGTCAGCAGCATTACAACTGCATGAACGTGGATGTACATGACAGGAGGAGCACAGGCTTGTCATGGCTCAGCAAACATTTCTGGTGGATAACTGCCATTAGCAGGCTGTACAATCAAAGGTGGACAGTGTTGTATGACAGTTGGGGTGAGGGTGCCCCCCTAACATGGAGGCACTACCTTCTCAGCTAAAAGAAGCACATAGTTTTGTGATGATTTGTAAACACAGGAAGTGACAAAAGTAGCCACCCACATAAATCAGAACCACAATGCACAGTGTAGTTACATATGTGACCTCAAAGGACAGGTCCAGATTTTCAGTGACCTCATACATCATGATGTCACATATTTTATTTATTTAACATTTGTTTACCGGGAAAGTCCACCTTGGAACGAAGCAAATTTTTAGTGGAGGCCCAGGGAGAAATGCTCCACACGCATGTCTTTGTAACCTGTTAGGACATGCAGACTCCACACAGAAGGCACTTTAGCTGAGAATCAAAGCTGAGGACCTCTTGCTGTGAGGTGACAATGCTAACCGCTGCACCAACTTGGCCGCTCATGAACTGACGACTGAAGTCACTAAATAATGACATGCATTTGAGTTTCTGACTGCAAATCCTTCAGAAAAATGTCTCTTGAAACAAATCTTGTTATTCTAGTAAGTTTTTAAGTTTATGAGTGCAATATTTAAAATATGCTCCTATTTGTGTGCCTTTGTCCTCCCATTTTGTTGAGCTTTGTCCAGATTTCTTGCACTAAGAGGTTGAGAGGTAATTTACAGACATTGACATTTGTCTCTGTTTCTGCAGTACTGCACTTCACTCAAAATATCCATGGCATTCCCCAGCTGTCTGCTGTACTTAATATGTGGCTGAGGTTCATAATGCTACACGACACACAGAATGACGGTATGTGAAAACTCTGACATAATACCTCACGTACAAAAGATGTGAATAATTTCAGATTAGAACCATCAACACTATCACCCATGCTAACTTCCTTAATCCAGTGAGCCACACATGCTGCCAGAAAGAGAGGAGTCATTCATCACACATTCAACAGCATAAATATGTACGTTGCTATTTCTGCTTTATGGGGGACATACAGTGTGTGTTAAAGAACTATGTTACAGCCCTGAGATTGCCTGGTCTACTGATATACCATTGCTGATTTACTGTTAAAGCAGTTATATGGAAACACTGCTGTGTTCGGGGTCGGGTAACAACAGCACATGATCTGCTGGGATGGACAGTAGTCCAAATATCATGTGATCACACTGTTTAACATCTCCCTTTACTGATGTAGTGAATTCTAACCATGAAGCTAGTGATTATTAGGGGACACATACTAATGGACTGGGTATCTGTAGTCCCATGTGGATGTTACAGCTGTCCAAATAGTCCACTATATTTCCTTGCATAAATGCAGCGAATCCATGCATACGATACTGTATTATATTAATCCTGACAGGTAGTTTGTAGGTTAGAGACTTACCTTGCAAATTCAGCAGTTGACAGAACTGTAGCTCAGGGCTGATTGTGGGTGATGCAAATAGTACACAGCCAATACATGGATAGGCACAGGTCTTTGGGTTGCCTGGCATCAACAATTTTACTATATGTATACAAGTAAGAGTAAGGTGTCAGTCCTTAGGATACTGGGCATGCCTACATCTGCCTACAGGGACATCATCAGGGGGTTCCTCCTCTGAGTCCTCCTGTGACTGTGGCTGTGGTGGCCTAGGCACTGATAGGGGGGCTGTGTATGCCTTCCCTTTGCTGATCCTGCTGCAACTGTTTCTGCAGGATCATATTGTGTAGCATGGCACATACCATGAACATGTGCCTGGAGATTACTGCAGGGCTCCACCAGATATATTGAGGTACTGAAATCATGACTTCCGAAGCCCAAACACATGCTCCATGGTGTTCCTAGTTTGTGTGTGTGTACCTCATTATGACATTCTTACATGGGTGGGTGTGTGTGCATTTCTGATGGGTGTCATCGTCCACGGTTCCAGTCTGTAGCCAGCATCCACCAGTAAATGGCCATGTGGGATGTCCCCTTAGCAAACATCTGGTACATCTGTGATGCATGCCAGATATGGCAGTCGTGATAACTACCAGGGTTGCCAGCACACACATTCATGATAATGCCCTGGGCATTGCACATGACCTAGCAGTTGATGGAGTGGTACCACTTATGGTTGAGGTAGACTCTACCCTCCTCACCAAGTGGTGACTTGATGTGTACATGAGTACAATCTATGGCACCCAGTATCTCAGGGTAGTGTGCTACACAGTAGGAGTGTTGAATATTACTGGCCTTCACCTCAGGGGTGAGGGGAAAAGAAATGTGCCCACTGGCATGTGGTAGCATGCCAGTAGGCATGTTACCACATGCCAGTGGCCATGGCATGTGGCATTTGGTAGCATGCCTTCCAGGAACTGATGGAGTATGCTAGATGCTGATGCCTGTGAGACCCCCATCATGTCTCCAGTTGGTCTTTGGAATGTACCTGTATCTAGTATCCTAAGGGGTACACATACCTTTGTTTTCACTGAGATGAGTTCCCCTCTGTTATCTCTGGGTCGGAGTTGAGGGTGATCGAGCTTATTGAGTTCTTGTAATATGTCCTTGTCCTTGTCCACATGTGCATGAGTGAATCTCCTGCTCATGTAGCTCCTGGAAGTTCTTGTAATATGTCCTTGTCCTTGTCCACATGTGCATGAGTGAATCTCCAGCTCATGTAGCTCCTGGAAGGTTACCCTGGGCCAGAACACTCTTCTCTTTCTCTGTATAGGCCTACTGTCAGCAGCAGCAGCAGCACTGACTTCAGCATCTAACACATACAGATGTAGCAAACCTGCAGCAGCCACTAGCATTGTTTCAGTTAAAATTCCAAAGTTTGTACTCCAATGGTGTAGAGTATGGGGGGAAATGAGATTGTAGGATCTATGCATACTTTATAGTGCTCTACTGTAGGTGTTGAGTTTGTGATTGGCTACCTATGGTGCATTCCACCTGCTAGTATATTATTAACATTATTTAATGGCCCTAGTTTAAGTTAAACAGGGGTCAAAACTAATTAATATGTCATCGGCTTTTAGATACACTCAGCACTGAGGTGCGCTGCATCCTCACACCTTGAAGGTAAAAAAAAGCTTTGCACTTAGTACTCACCCCCCCAGATTTCCATGCTCAGCATAGCAGCACACTCTGCAAACATGTGGAAACACAATCCCCTTAGCTAAACAAAGCTTAGAAGTTAGTGCACACACCCCCTGGAAGGGCACACTGAGCACTGTGGTGCATCGTGCAAACAGGCACAGCTAAGCTGAAAGAAGCATAGAAGTTAATGGATATACCCTCCCCTGATGTTAGCTACCTCCTCTGTAAGCACCGACATACTTTTCTGCCTACACAGAGAGGATATATGGACATGATTACCCCTTTATGGTATTCAGTAACTACACCTCATTTGCATCAGGATCCATGCTCACAGCTTCTAACTACATGCTTCAAATCCCTACCATATTATTAACAGCACCAATGCACCATTGCAGATACTCCACTCAGTATCCTGTAATACATTTATGTCACATAATATTAATTTTGTTTTTTTTCCTATTATTTTTACATTTTTTTTTGTAAAGCATGTTTGCACACTGTGACATACCGTGCAAACCTACCCAGATTATAAAAAAAAATACATTTCATTTGACTAACTTATTTCTTTTAATTTTTCAGACACAGAGGATAGTTTCACTCATATCTGTACATGGTATGCCATTTCTGTCCATCTATCTACATTTTTTACAGCCCCTTTTGTCTGTCTACATTCCTGTACATGGAAGTTTTCCGTGTACATTACGGACACTGACGCAGGATCTGTACAGCTGCCTATCTGCTCGCTGAATCACTCTACCTGCCTTATTTGCAAGAGATTCACCTGCTTATGAGGTGGTTTGCATGCCACGGAACTTCCCGTGTTAGCACATGCATGTGCACAACCCAGCAGTGTTAACTAAATTTAAAACCTCCTTACTTTCATGTAAGCAGTGAGGCACAATGCCTACATGGTAAAAAAGATCATGTAGGCTTTATTAAGTTCCCCCTATATGTTGGCTCCAAACAGACTGTATTTAACTAAAGCCACAGCAATGGAACCATGGATTCATGTATATTAAATGGCACATTAGCATGTGGCCTCCACTTTTATGCCAGCTGTTACTGTCTTACGTTGTCTCCTTCACTAAAACACAAATACCTGAATATGAACATTTTCAGAAAAATGTTTCTTGTGGCCATAATAAGTTTTACACTGGATACACCCAACTCCAGGTGCTTGTAATGTGATTCAGTTCCTATCAATCTGACAATTATGCAACAAAAATTATCATTTGCACAATCAGCATCCCTTGAATTAATCACATCCTCAAGCAGTATAAATCAGTAGTCTCGCTTCAGCAGATGTTTTAAATTTTGTTGGATATTGCATGGAGCTTTGCCTCTCACTAGAGAACTATGGCCAGTACATTTTCTACACTTTATCTGAATGGCTGTTTAGACTTAATTGTTTCAATATACTTATTTGTTTATGTGTTCATGTATTTACTCACTGTACAGACTCAGATGTGTTATCTTTATTGAGTTTGTTTTAGAACAGAATTTTTGACCCACTCTCAGAAAAACTGGTAGGCCTGTGATAGGAGCATTATGCATGGAAAACTACTGTGTTATGGTCATCAGGACTAGAGAGCTACATATTAATTTAAGGTCCATTCTATTAACATGTTCTTTTATATGCAAACTATGTGAGTGCCCACAACTTGCTAAACAAGTAAAATCCAAATTGCGTAAAAAACGTAATGATATTTCAGTCATCTAAGTTATCACTTGAAATCATATCACATACCATAACAGTACAGTTTGGACAATTATCTGCAATCATATAATGTGAGATAAACTCCTTATATATGTCAGAGCTATAACCATACTATTTGAGTTCACAATAAAGCTATATGTAGCTGTCATGGAAATATAACCTGATGCTGAAATATTAATATGTTGTCTATCAAAAGTTCAAAAGACCTTTTAGCCCCTTTTTTAATTTGTAAGTAGATTATTAAATTATTAAATAATAGACAAATGACTTATAAATAACTTAGAGATACACTTAATTGATTGGTTGTTCAGTTTTTTTGTTGTTGTTGTTCATTTTAATACTTAATTAATGTACTATTTAGTCTTAAAATTATTATATTTTTTTCTATATATATGTTTTTTATATATACATTTTTCACATTTATTTATCTAAATTAACATTAAAATATTAATTTATTAATTTATTTATACATAATATATTTAGTACATTCTATATATATATGTATAGGTATATATACTGTTAGGTAGATACATTCATGCATAGCTTAAATAATAACTATTTGTATGGTTACCCCATACATTTACTACACGCAATATATATTATACACAGTTTACTATATTTAGAGTGTTCATTCATCATGTAGCAGGTGATGAATATTTGTTAAATAGGAGCAAATAGTGCAGTATGTGTGTCCTTTGTGTAACACTTCTTTACTTAAGATTCATTATTTATATTTTTTTGAAGAGTGTTTTTTACGCTAGCTTTCAACGCTCCATTTTTTCAAGGTTGCGTTGAACATTACTGTTCTCGTAATCTTATAACATTACTTTAGAAGTGTTTTATTAGACTTTGACACAATCTTAAAATATGCGCTTTTAGCATATATTTACATATTTACCTAATGTCTATGAAACACTGTACCTTGTTTTGTTTTATTATTTATTTTTTATTCTAGGCTCGAGCTGAAATTAATTTTGAGCTTTTGTTATTTCATTTTTATATATAAGTAGGTTTTTTATATTTTATGGCTTAACATATTTAGTAATACATTTGGGAATGCGCATTTTTTACAGTTTATGGCTTAATATAATTAGCCAATGTTTCATTTGTCTGTTTGGATGTTCGTTTTTACACACTATAGAAATGTATGTTGTTTTTAATCATGGTTTCTTTAAATGCTTAATGAATCAATTAATTGGTCATTAGATTATGGTCTTAGCTAATTATTTTACTATATAAAGCATGTCAGTGGGTGTAATTGTTATCTGAAGAAGCGTGGTTGTATCCACGCGAAAGCGCTTATCATCCCACTTGTCAAATAAAAGGTCTATTTTATTTCATTTTATCGTTACAAATTTCACTGGATTTATTATTTGGTTGGAGAAATTGTCATTTGCTGTTTCGTGGTGAGATCAGTTTCTGTTTCTACACATGTTGTCTATCAAATCGGGTGTATATTACATTATTGAATTTTCAAAAGTTCGAACCTGATATGGTCGAAGCCATATGATTGAACTTTTAAAAGTTCAAAAAGCTAAAAAAAAATAAACAGCAGAAAAAACCTACCTTAGCCTGTTCACTCACCTTAGAGGGCATTCAAGCTAAGAAGTCACTTTAACTTTTATGATATTTACTTACTTTCATCATTCCCTGACAGTGTCCTATATAAGCCATTGATCATAATATACATTATGTATATTCTTTTAAGTCTGTTAATTTGCATATTGTGCTGCAGCAGTTATGCTATACAAAACAGTATAGGTTTAAGGGTTCATAGTAGTCGCTAGGAATTCAGTCATAGAGACTATTGAGGAACCTGGCACAATTCCCCAATGCTTCACTTCCCAGTCTAGTTATGTGGCCTCCTTAGTCTCCCATAGTAATTGGTAACATAACCAGTAGATTATTAGATCATATAGATGAATAGTTGACATAAAAAGTAGTTGGACGTACAGCACATTAAAAGTTAATCTGTCTCACGTATATGATCTGCACCATGTTTGTTGAAGTGTAATTTTACTTTGATTGCTGCAGTTAGGTTGTGTCAGAAAAAATGATGGATCCAATTTACTTGCTAAAAGAATAAATGAATGAATGAATAAATAAAACAAATTAAAAACAAAGATCTGCCCGTTTTATTTTGTGATTACTGCATCTATCTGTTTACAGATTATATCCAGAAAATTTTTTAAATTAGATCAGACAACTATGTGAAGTCAGTAATTGGTCATAAATGATAAAACTGCATGGATTTCAAAGCAAAATGCACAGAAGTCAAGAAATTCTAAAATATTTCTAAAGAAACTATATTTCACTACTAATGGTTGTATTAACATCTAAAACTTGATCCATAATAAAAAAGTACTTCCTTTTGAACAGAAGCATCTGGAAAGCATCTACCTTACAAAAAAGAAATAATCCTTAGACTCTGGCATAAGAACTGATTTAGCTTGCAATAAATAAAAGTTAAAAGAAAACCTGGCTGAAAAATTACCAGTAAAATTTCATAGATCTGTATCTCATCCAAAAGGGAGAGTCTGACAGACAAAAATGTTGGCTAAGAACAAATAAAGCTATAAATATTTCTACAAACTGTAGTTGGGACTTTAGTACTGGTAAAATATATTAACAGAAAAAAAAATGAGTTAGTGATATGCTTAGAATTTTAATATGAGTTTTTGATACAGATAGCATTTTTCCACAAATGAAAGTGAAAATTGTACTAGAGTTTGCACATTATGGTTACTTTCCTGCCTGCTATAGAACGTGTACTCCAAATCACTGCCTCAAAGTGAGGTAAGATGTCTTGCTACATTCCATTTGACCCCGTGCTTGTAAGATAATTGTTCTATTTAAATAATGTCAAATTATCCTCAAAAGTGTGTCTTAAATACAATCAAAGACATTAGCATTCCCTTACGCAAACACACTATTTTTGCAAACATTTAAAAAAAGTCATGTTTAAAGTTGTTGAATAGTTGTGCTTGGACAAAAGAGAGGGGGACTTTAATAATATTTTTGAAATTAAAGACATTTGATGGTAGATGCTGTTAATAGTCAATAGAGCCCAGGGATGCAATGAGTACATTATCATCAAGTATATTTCAAAAGCAAGATCTTTATGCTGACAGATGACAGTTATAATTGTATTGTATTATGTACTGTTATGTTTGCAGTTTTGTAGTTTTTTCCATATCACCTGATTCAGTCATTTGACTGATGGTTCATTATGCGGATGTGTGCATTCCTAAATGAGGGCATGTCTGTTAAATATTTCAAATGAAAGCACTCAACATATTAAATCTATTGCTCTATTATGGACTGTGTTTCTTATCATTTATGTTACAGATTTCATTTAGGCAAAGCACAGTGATGTTTTCACATGTATTGTTAATGATTCTGTCACAATATAGAACGTAACTTTTATGTCATCTGCAACTTCCTTTCACTGACATAGTTTCTTACGACAGCATTGTAGTCAACACCTAAGGACACTAAGAACCATATGCTGTACTGCTTTACAGACCATACCTCTCAACCTAGAAACATCAAAAATCTGAGCAAAGGCCCATGAAAAGCAGGTACAGCTGGCCAAAAGTTGGGACACTGATTAACATAAAATGTGCATAGATAATAATGTAACCCCGCCTTCTCCAATGGAATTGTGGGATACCAACAAGATTGAAGTCACTAAATAATAATAAACAATGTCAGAGATTTGAATTTCAGAGTTCATATCGCTCAAAAAATGCATAACAAAGCAAAACCTATTATTCTACCAACTGTCTGAGTTTACAGGAGCAATATTTAAAATCTGTCGGACTCTGTCCTTACTTTGGACCTTTGTGCCATGGCTCACAGTCTCCCACCCTTATTTTGGCTTTATCCAGATTTCTTGCTCTGAGAGACTGAGAGGTATGAAACATGTCAGGCCCATGATATGGCTAATATAGAGTAGTGAGGTTAGATTATAGCCAAAGTTGAATGGTGGATGGAAAAAGAGGACACTGACAACTAATAATGAGATCAAAAGTGCGAGCTATTCATGTCACGTTGCAAAACATCACCATTGACAGGTGAGTGTGAGCACACACATGAAACAAGAGTTAAAAAGAAAAAAAAATTGGGAATTGAAGGATTCACTTGGTAATTCGTGGCACCCCATTATTTTGCCCTCAAAATTAATAAATATTGTTGAATTCAGTATGGTTGAGAGGTCTGTTATGGACATTAAGAATGATTA
>NC_056729.1:1044366756-1044461756 GCF_019279795.1 Protopterus annectens | reverse complement strand
CCCAGCTTAGTAGGTGTAAGCAATATGTAGGCCAGCTAACTCAGTCTGCCCATTGGTATACCCATTTAAGCAATGGCAACCTTAGATAAGCAGGTTTCCCCATAGCTTAGCCTTTTCAAAACTGTCCAATCATGGTAAAATGTGGGAAATCAGCCTTATTTAAACCCAACAGGCAGGAATACATCTCATGACTGGTTGTAGCTTTCCCTTGTAGGCAATATGTCTGGAATGGGAGAGGGTGTGCACTTTCGGGTGCAGTGCTGGGGCATCCAGGAGTCCAGAGTCATGCCAGGACTTCTTGTGAAAGACCATGACCAGAGACTGCTGCAGGGCCAGTACCAGGATTCCCAGTATAAAGCAGAAGTCTGGGACCATCTCGCCCGTAACCGCAACAGTGCCACTGGCATACCCCGAACTGTTGAGCAGGTCAGGCATCACTATGCCGACCTGAAGCAGTGAAAGGGGGATCTCTTGGATCAGTGAATCCAAGAGGCTAGGAGGACAGGGGAGGTCCCAACCATGTGTATGTCTCTGTCCACTACCTGTTTAATAATTGCCTGCTCATGTATATTATGGATAGGTATGGCTAAATATTCCTCTTATGTCCTTCAAAGTGGCAAGTGAGCGGGCTTCAAACCAGGAGGCCCATGGATGTCGCTTGGAGCGGTTGCGATGCAAGGCAGGTTACTAATACTCTTGCATGTACTGTCATAGGAAATAAATCTAAAAGTAGTAGTAATTTAATTGCCTGTAGAAAACCTGTATTGTTTAAGGCATGTACTGCATACACCAGAGAATATGGCAGGAAAAGTCTCATATAGGTTGTATGTAAACAGAAGCATAATAGCCTGACAATAAATGTCTAACTGCTGAACTGCATGTGTTTACTCTGGTATCATATGGTAATGTAGATTTGCAATCACGTAATAGTACTGTTGTATTAAGCACTGTTGCCCACACTGTGCAACATAAAAAATGTGTAGGAATGTCTGCATAAGACTGGTGTAATCCCAAGAGGTCATATAGTACAACTGAGAGAGACATAGACAGAAAACAGTGAAAAGACAGACAACACATTCCAAATAGCACACTCAACTGAGATGTGAACTGTTGTATTTTTAGCAGACACAGCCATGGTTCGAATTCTGGGAGTGGTAGTAGGCTGCATACAGAATCATACCCCACAACTGTACAGATATGTCCAGAATGTCCAGTATATCGGTCCATATCTGCTGCTTGTCACCATGTCCCCCTGGGAAATCAGTGGGGATGATCCCAGATATTTAGGCAGCAAACAAGAAATAGCAACTCTCCCCAAAATGTTATGAGAGTAATAAGCCAAGTATGTCCCATCTACACCCCCATGTTGTCAAGCTGTGACCAGAGTGTGTACAGTAACAGAGTGAGATATATATGCATAATGCTAATGTAGAATCTGGTAATTTTTTGCCAGCATTCAGGTAGTGCTAACAAACATTGCTTCCACACGTCTGTCAGATATGAACACTGGGCCTAGAAATAAAAGACTGATACCCTGCACTGGTACTGTTTACTCTGGTATTGTATGGCATTGTGAGTGTTGCAGTTTCTCTGAATAATAAAGTATCACTCATCACTGTCACCCACACTGAGCTACATAATATAACTGTCTAGGAAATCCTGTATAAGAGTGTTGTAAGTCACTAAATGTTTAAGAGGGCAATAGTCGAAATATGTCCCAGTTCACCTGCATGTGGTCAAGACATGCCCAGAGTCTGTGCAAAAAGAGATGCACAGTTATGTGCATAACATCAACCTGGAATCTGGGAGTATGTGTAGAAACAGTTAGTTACTGTTAACAAACAATTCCTCCACAGGTATATCAGGTAAGAGGTGTATACTGCAGGTAAAACTAGTTAATGTATATAGTTATCGACAGCCATACCACTGTCCAAAGTAAGGCAATAGGGTAGTGTACTAATACTTGTAAGGTACAGATAACAGCACTGACTAGGAAAGTAATGCAAACTACAGGAATATACTAGTTGTTAATTGACATCTTTCTCTCCCCCCTCACCATGTCTGCAACAATAAACTAAATACCCAACTCAATTGGTATGTGCTCACTTAACTGTAATGTTGGGACATATGTCCTATTGTAGCCTATCTGGCCCAGTGACAGTCTTGCAGTGTTTTTTATATAGGGAAAACAGAGTGCAAACTGAGGCAGAGGGTATATGAACACCTCTATAATATTCAAAAGGGTAAAGTTAAAAAAGCTTTGGCTAAACATGTGAAGGATAGCCCAGGACATTCTTTTATGTTTAGGGCTAATGATCAAATTAATTACAACATCAGGGGAGGTCCATTAAGTGTGGAACTGGAAGTTCGAGAACTATATTGGCAGATAAAATTGAGGGCATACATAAAACCAGGTTTGAATGATGTATGCTCTATAGCCAGTGTGCTAAAGATGAAAAGTTTCCAAAGATAAAATCCCCTCCCTCTTCTTTTGGCCATCTTTGCTTTTTAGCCTTTTGGTATGTTTCCATTGTAAACCTGTTCTGCTTCAACTGAAAAAGCTTTATGTATGTTTTTTCATTCATATATATATATATATATATATATATATATATATATATATATATATATACATGTTTATAAGTGTATATATATATATATATATATATATATATATATATATATATATATATATATATATATATATATTAGGGATATAAGTGGTATTAATACTAACTTTTTATGACGTATTGAGAAAAATGATGCATTTTACTGTGTATATACTTTTAAGATAATTAGAATAGCTTGTCATGTGATTTTAAGACAAATGTGTTTTGGTAAATGGTTGTCTGAAGAAGTTGAGTGGAATAAACTTGACGAAAGCGCTCACTTTTTTACTGGAAGAATTTGGTGTCTGCCTTTTTTGTTTGTTATATACATAACCTTGATGTTTTCACAAACATATCATCCAGCAGAGTCATTCAACAGTACAGGAAATGTATTGATACATGTAGATATATGTGTGTGTGTGTATATCTATTTATATCTAAATAGATATATACATATATATATATATATATATATATATATATATATATATCTACATACATACATCTGCATCTATAGATATATATATATATATATATATATATATATATATATATGTCTACATATATATGTCGATAGGGTCTATATTAGAACACCGAACATTCAAAATTTCGAGTGTTCTAATATTGACTCGTTTTCAGCGAATGTTGAAAATATCGGAGAAACAGAAAACCGATTTTTTTTCTAGGGAAAGAATTTGGTTGTCCATTTCTGTTGCTTCGGTATTTTCAGCGCTGTGGAGGAAAGTTATTGATCTGGTTCAGGTAAGTGTGCGATTGTGTGGACGTGAAGGTTAGGGTGGGTTAGGTGAGTTAGGGTTAGGGCGTGGATCAGGTAAGTGTGCGATTGTGTGGATGTGAGGGTTAGGGCAGGGTAGGTGAGTTAGGGTTAGGGTGCGGGTGAGGTGACTGTGTGATAGTGGCAGACCTTAGGGTTAGGGTTTGGGTTAAAGTAAGTGGATAGTTAGTGGTGTATGTATAGTTTAGTGTAGGGTTAGGTGTAAAGGTTTAGGTGTATGTGTGTGGATTGCTGTTTGTTTGGTGTGCTTGTGTTGTGTGTATGTGTTTTGGAACAGCAAATTTTTCCCTAGGAAAAAATTTGCTGTTCTGAATGTTCGATGTTTTAAATTTTCGATTCATAGGGTTCGATATTAGAACACTCGACATTTTGAATGTTCAGTGTTCTAATATAGACCCATGTCTATATATATATATATATATATATATATATATATATATATATATATATATATATATATATATATATATACACAGCAATATATATATATATATATATATATATATATATATATATATATATATATTATATATGTATGTATATGCAGATATATATCTATAGATATGAAAGAGAACATAACAAATACATATATGACCACATGCACTGTTAATGGGGGTGAGAGGACCCAAGCAACATATGTCTTGTACGGACTGATATATTAATACCCCCCCCCCCACAGCCAAACAGGTCTATCTTGCAATACAATACCAACTGTTGCAAATCCCATAACCAGGACCTGACACAACATGGGCACAAGACGTTAACAGTAATCCATCCCACCTGCATGATGTCAGGCTGGTATCAATAGCTTATCATGCAATACAGTCTGTCTACCATAAGGAATGTACAATGTGGAAGCAGTAAACAATCCTAAGATATATATACACAGACACATATATGCAGATACATATATATATATATATATATATATATATATATATATATATATATATATATATATATACACACATATATATACATATATACATATATATGAAACTACACATACACACACAGAGATATATATAGGAAGATACATAGGTTCATAGGTTCATACTATGCTATCTGCCCTAGGGCATTTATAAGCCTAGCCAGAGTGTGTTTGGCTTTCAACACCCATTTTAAATTAATTTTGCTATGTCCTTTTTCGAGGTTAGTATACTGTGCCTCTGTCTAACAGTGACACATAAGTGATACCCGGGGTAAACCTACGATCTCCCATCCACTCATCAAGATTCCTCTTGAAGAGAGTCAATGAGGGACTCTGCCCAACCTGGACAAGGATTTTATTCCAGAGTGAAGGGAGCCTCTGGGTTATGAATCTGTCCCTCCAGCATGTCCTATTTATTTCAGTGCTGAGGTTCAAGTCTCTCGAGCATGTAGCTCGATGGGATTTGGATTTTCTGAGGTGCAGCATGTCTATTAATTCCGGGTTGGACATGGTTTTATACGTCAGGCACAGATTGCCTCTATGCCTGTATGCATTGCTTGTCTATGGCAAAGTTTCTACAGTCAAGTGTAACAATGTAATAACTGTAGAATGCAAAACTAATGGACTGCAAACTGTATTGTTTAACTCATAATACGGTCCAAGGCTGTTTCCAGGCCAATATTGGTCATATAATGCTCTCTGTTCCTCCTACTTCAGGTAGTACAGGTATATGGGTGAGGTAGCCCACTCTATGGGCAGATATTGTGTGGATGTCACAGACATTTATCAGCAATACCAATAAAGTGTTAACCAGCATTGTTGACTCCTACAGACATCTGTTTTAATAAATGCAGTATGGCTGTATCCCATGCATATGTGTTCTACCATCACTGCAGTCAAGTATAGCACTGTAATAGTTTTAGAATGCAAAATAAATTCATTCACATAATGGTCTCCTTTTCTCCCACTCCAGGAACAAAAGGTATATGGTTGAGATAGCCCATGTTATGATTGTGCTCACAGACAGTAATACCAATAAAGTGTTAAGCAGCATTGCTGATTCTAAATACATCTGTCTACATTTTCCTAGAATGGCTGTAGTTCTTGCGTGTCTGTACTAAGCTGCTGCAGTGAATGTTACATTTTTTGCAGATGTCCCCTGCAATCACAGCTATGGGGATCTATATCCATGCCTGCCAGCAAAAGCATGATGGATGTCTAGTTTATGTACTATACACAAACATGCCTATTGTGTGTCATGATTTCTTGTAATGTAATTAAAACTGCCTACTCCATCTGTCACAGGATTACCATAAAAATGATTACCTGGAATGCAATTTATAACCAACTCCACTTACAGAACACATTGGTAGTTACAGAAGTCCACATTATGTGAAAGTGTTCTGTGTAGTTGTGTACCTGCATTTGTTACTGCTCGGCCCATACTGACCCATGCTAACAGCTTGACAGATATGTACAATACGTGCTACAACAGCTATAGGAGAATTGTAGTTACTCTACTCAAAACTGACACTACACACCTGTAGAGCATTTATCAGTGTGTTCAGGGATATAGTCTGCATTGTCAGTAATGGATTGTTTCTCTCTCTCTCTCTCTCCCACCACCCCTTATCTTCATTAATTTATTATTTATTATTATGATGTAATATTAACATATTTTGTTAAACCAACTATATTTTTGCAAAATGTAAGGTATTATTGTTATGTGTTATTGTGATTCAATATTAACATATTTTCTTAAACTAACTGTTTTGTTGGCCTTATGCTTTAATTCATAGGTTCATAGGTCCATAAGTTCATACTAGGCTATCTGCCCTAGGGCATTTATAAGCCTAGCCAGAGTGTGTTTGGCTTTCGACACCGATTTTAAATTAATTTTGCTATGCCCTTATTCGAGGTTAGTATACTGTGCCTCTGTCTAACAGTGACACAGAAGATATACCCGGCGTAAACCTACGATCTCCCATCCACTCATCAAGATTCCTCTTGAAGAGAGTCAATGAGGGACTCTGCCTAACCTGGACTGGGATTTTATTCCAGAGTGAAGGGAGCCTCTGGGTTATGAATCTGTCCCTCCAGCATGTCCTACCTGCATAAAACATGTTAAACATATGTAGAGGGTGCACACCACACGGAACAGCCAGTATGCCTACAGTTACCACCTTACCAAATGGATACTGTATGAGTCACCCATACAAAAGACAATTGTTGCCTGTAATATATACCCACAGAGAGGTCAAAGGCTATAACAACACACACAGGTTTGCATACATGAGAAAGCTTTATTTGTGTACTATTATAGTTGTATATGCCATGTTATATAGTTATTTAGACTCTGAAATACATATAAACTGAATAATGCAACTGTCAAACAGATAAATTAATACAGTATTCCAGAAAGCATTACATATGTTGCTGTCTGGGCCAAGGCCTTCAAGTAGTACAACAGTAAAGACAGACTGGGCCACAGGATAACAATCAATCAACAGTAAGTAATGGAGATGTATAGTCCAGCAGCCTCTATCTACACTCTTTACAGAATCCCTAGGTGGTAAAGTCCTCAGTTGACACAATGGGGTGTATCTGTTACGTAACAAGGCATAACTTAAACCATCACAATCACACTGACAAACAGAACAGTCTGTATGGCAGAAAGCAGTAGGCCTGCATTTGCCCAAGATGAATTGTATGGTAATGTACATCAAGATACCTTAAGGCAGCTTAACCCTGATACCCCTCATATGTTGTAACAGCCTTGGTTAGTTATGGTGCATCCCCGCCGTAGACTGACATACAGGGCCATATACCACTATTACATACACTGGCCTCTGGACTGCATAAGGGCACACATGTATTATGTAATGAAGCCCACACATATATGGACCCAACCCCAAAATATGTGTGGGGACCACAACAGCAGTGGAATGATGGCAGGAATGGCAGCATGACATACTCACAGGCCACTACATAACCCCTGACAGCATGTCATATGGACAAAGCCTGGTATGTAGGTGGAGGACAGAGGCCGGAACACAGGCCCATATGTGAAATAGTGTTGTCATACACTAAGCAAGTCACTGGTGTTACAGGATGGTCTGCAACATACCTTTAGTCAGGAATATGAAGTCAGAAACACAAATGGAGGTAGCCATGTACTGATAGCACTCAACACACACACAGCCAGTGATATATTGGACACCAGACCTGTGTGGTGGACAGGCAAAACATAACATGCACACCTCTGGCCATCAAGTGGATAGGCACACAGTTGAGAGCAATGCAGACAGACTGCAGTCGGTGTTAAACTAGTATGTACACACAAACTCTGTAACACTGGTGCTATACAATGCATACAACAATAGTACTCAAACTCTCTATTTGTAGTTCTGGAACCTCATACAAACATGTAGCTGGCCTGAGTGTGCAAGTCCACTTGTAAGAGGTATTGCTACCTGCTGTCTGTAACACTGCTGCCCACACACAGGAAGGATGTCCGCCATACAGGAAAGGTAAAGGGACCATGCCCACATTATGTAGGGATTTATAGTAGTGAGTTGCCATGACAGTGGTAATTGGAAGTACAACACAGCATGCAGCATGCAGGTAGCAAGTGGAGGGCACTGCTTGGTGCAGAGGCCATCACCTGATCATGTGCACCACCCACAAAGGCCATGCTGCAATCTATTCCAATCAGTTCAATCCATTTACTGGAGAGAGAGAGATGCAGAGAAAGAAAGAGAAAAAGAAAACAAACAGAAAACAAACAACAGATCCTGAACCACAACAATGCCAAAAAAGACAACAAAGGAAGCAGGCTAAGGAGTGAAAAGAAATGTACCTCCTACAAGGATACTGTCCACAACAGACGTCATCCCCACAACAGGTATGTGAAGAATATTTGCATGTAATTGACTGTAGTACTTAGTCCATAATAATGGGGTAGATGATGTGGAATGATATACATGTGCCATCAGGTGTTGTAATGATCTTCAGCTGAACAACTGCTATGGGCATTAGAGTCTGTCCTTGTGGGTAGTGGGCCATACCCATCAACTGTGTAGAGCAGCACCCACTGACAAAATGTATGCCAATATAGCGTGTAGTGTGTTATGGAAAGGATGTATATTACTGTAGCCAATAGCTGGTGATGGAAGTAATGCCTTAGTGATGGACACCTTGGTTCCCGAGCCCACCACTTGCAGGACACTCAGGTTAACATGTATTGTAGCATGCTGAAAATAGGTGTGTAATAGGGTTACCTGCAATCTGGCCCTATATATACCCCACTAATGTTTGGCTGTATCCAAATGTGGCACCTGTCTGTGTTGTAGCAGGGCAGAACAGTGCAGCTGTGCAGGAAAGAGTTTTAAGATTGTGGACCTGATGTCTGAATGTACCCAAGACATAGGTATGTATATGTGTACATATATATATATATATATATATGTGTGTGTATATATATATATATATATATATATATATATATATATATATATGTGTGTGTGTGTGCGTGTTAGAAAAATGTGTATTTGAATATATGAGAAATGCTATTTTAAAAGCAAAGTAGTATATAATGCATTTTATTCTATTAATCATATAACAGTAAGAATTCATGTTTAAATGTAAGTAGTTTTTGAAACTGCAGTGTGGCTTGAAGCAAAGCTGATCTCTGACCCTGGCAGAATGCTAGCTTAGCAAGTTTTAATGTTTATGCTTTTCACAAGTGATTATCTGCTGGGTCAGGAAATTAAATGTGTGAAATAATGAAATCTTCTGCTCTTTCCTGTCGGAATGAGTTGGCCTTGTATATGTGTTACTAAGATAGCACTCAGCTGTGTGAGAAAGTGTAATAGAGAACAAAGACGTGTATTAAAAGACTGAACTGCTATTGTATTCGAACTGATATGAAACCTTGAACAAGTAACTTTACAGAAAGACATTATGACTGACCAGCTGGATAGCAAGGCCATATTGTATCTAGAGGAAAAGTTTTTTTTTAAAATATACAGCATCAGCAAACTTAATGAATGAAGAATCGTAAGCTAAAGTGATGTAGATGCCCTGTGACATATCACGTCAGTAAGGTGGGCATAGCTAAATGTTAAACCTATATAAAATTGTGTGCTTCCTGTTTCATGTCAGACAAAATTCTGTACTTGTACGTTTTTTGCCTCCTGGTGTACACTAGTAAACTTTTGTATCTGAACCTCCTGTGTATTGAATTCTTAATTTTATTTAACAGTTTGGTCCTTCTTAGCCGGAATTTCCCTCGGACAGCTTCAGATCAGAGTCTACCGGTGGTCGAATACTGCACAGGAGAAGTTACCGAAATGGTTCTTCTTGGGTGAAAAGACCTCCGACTGAATTGTCGTTTAAAGAAGCTGGCCACTTTCTGATCTGTGGCCGAAGAGCGGATACTGGGCGACTCAATACCGGAGGCTCAGGTAGGAAGAATTTGCCTTTTTTCTGTTTTAGATCAGGGATTAGGTTACAGTATATTGTTGTCAAGATTTGTTTTGCAGATCAGGGACAAAAGGAAGTACTGTATATTTGGTCATAGATCAGGGTAACAGAATAAGGTAGACAGTCATTCTAGATAAACTGTGAACAGGAACTGAGAACTTGATATCACGTGATAAAAAAGGGTTACGTAACATTTTCTTTGTCATGGGTAATCAGTGCACTAAAACCTTGCGAGATCCGCCCCTAACCGAAGACGCAAAATATATGCAATTACAACGTTCTGATAACGTTAGGTATTATACGAAATGGGTTAATAAATATGAATTTGATGGTAAACTAGATAAAACTTCACTAGTTAAACTCCTTAAACAGCTTAAATCTGATGCGGGAGGTCAGGCAAAAAAACACCAACTAGGCATTCCTCAAGCACACAGGTGGATTGAGGAAGCAAATCGTAGAGAACAGAAGCTTAAAAATTCAAAAACATTATTTTTAGACAAAGAGGATAATAACTTGGTAATAGCAACAGCTCCTCCTCCTCCTCCCTTGCCCCCTCCCTTACCCTTTTTAGGATATGAAGCGAGTGGACAGGCTGGTCCGCCTCCGCGTTATCCTGAAGTTTTAGCAAAACCGCAACCATTTGTTAGAGATCCTATTGAGACTAGGTCCCGAACACGTAAAACACATAGGGACACAGAATCATACCAAATAGAGAGAAATCTACAGGATGAGAGTGAGGAAGAAATATGCCCACTTATAGAAGTTCCAAATCCTCAGGCAGGACAGGAAGGGCAGGACCCAACACTCTTAGTATATAGACCATGGACACCGGAGGATATCCGGAAGGCTACTGAGGGAATTCCCCATCCGAAAGTTAATTTTATGAAATTTTTAGAAGATTTACAAGGCATGAGGTTGAGTTACCACTTGAATGGGGAAGAAGTAGAAAAAGTAGTAAGACAAGTCATAGGTCCAGATTGGCACATGATTTGTGGCACCTGGAATCCTCGTAATGCAGAGCTTAGACCACTCCCACATAGTGATGCAGAATTAGACAACAGAGTAAAAGGTCTGACAGACCGAATCTCTGAGAAATGGAAACCTAGAGCACACTGGACTTGCATTAATCAATGCATACAACAGGAAAATGAGACAATAGATGGATATTATGCTAGATTATTAGAATGTTTTAATAATCATAGCAGTATGTCGGTTCCTGAGAACCAAACAAATGATTCCCCGTATGAACAACAATTGAAAAACGCATTTTTGAAAGGTTGCATTGCACCTATTAGTAGCTTCATTACGAAGCATATGATAGACCATCGAACAGGGAGGCTACAAGCCTTACTCGAATATGCTAGACATGCTGAAAGACATTTTAATAGTAAAAAGAAAAAGAAGACGCAAGTCTTCACTGCTGAAGATGGAGCTGAGGTATTTGTATTACAGTCAGGTAAAAAGGGCAGGAAAAATACCCAGGGAAACAAACAGTCTGATAAACGATCAGAAGATTTTGAAGAGAGGAAAAAGAAAGGTGAATGCTTCAAGTGCGGGAAAAAAGGGCATCTAGCAAGGGATTGTAGGCAAAACAAAAAGGTAATTACAGAAGATAAGGGAGATGAGGACTGACTATATGATAGTGAGGATACATCAAGTGAAAGTCAGAAATCATCAGGAAAAGTTAAGAAACAAAAAGCAAATGTAAATGTGATAGAGGGAGTTGAGGAAGTGCAAGTAGATATGGAGGATGAAGAAAGTGAAATTTTGGACTTAGCATTATTGAGCTTAGAACTCTACTTAGCGGATACAAAACCGGAAGTTACACTTCTGGTGGAGGGAAGGGAAGTCAAATTCCTGTGTGACTCAGGAGCGTCACGGACTTTGATACACCCCTCCAAGTTACCAGAACATTCCGAATCACCTGATTATATACTGGTGAAAGCCGCAAATGGACAGCTGTACAAGGAACCACTTTCCCATGATATAGCAATAACTGACCCTGTTTCAGGTATGACCCAGAGAAGTAAAATTGTTGTATCTGCAAAGTGTCCAGTAAACTTATTGGGCAGGGACCTTATGCAGATATTTGGCATAGCAGTAGTTCCAACTGTACAAGGTATGGAGGCACAGAGACAAATGGATACCTTTGTAGTGCGATCGGAGGGTGAAACTTTTTACTGGTACAGCCAGGACCTAGTCACGACTGGTCCAGGGGCAGTAACCGAGGAACTGATGAACGTAGCCATCAGTAAAGCCCCCTCTCTCGACACTGATCAGCAGCATTTGTTAAACTGTACTCTATACTACTGTACTACACCAGGACCTGATAGAGAATATGAGCAAGTATTGTTTAGAAATCGTGCAACTAGATTGGTTTTGCGTACTTTGTACGGGGATACTGAGGGAAACAGTGTAGTCAGCTGTTCATTACCTCAAGAATTCCTTGCATTGTATAGATCAAATCGGTTACCACATGTCAGCTTGACAAAGAACAAAAGTGTCAAATGGGCAGATTTAAGAGAAAAAGTAACAAGATGGGAGAAACAGACTGATTTAGAATTATCAGAATAAGGGATACAAAAACAAAAACTGAATTGGTTGACACAGACACATCCAGCTGTACACTTGCAATCTAGCGAGGACAGCTGATTAGCATTTTTATTAGAAGAAGAAGAAAAGGCCTTATGTGAAATTCCAACGACTCTTTGGTCAACAGGCAAGTCAGATGTAGGACTTATTCGAACAGCAGGACCAGTTACAATAACCCCAAAGTCAGCTTTTAGACCACAGAAAAGACAATACCCTTTGAGAAAGGATACAGAAATAGGAATTAAGCCTATAATAGCAGCATTACTCAAAGAAGGAGTACTGGTAGAACCATGTAATACACCCCTATTTCCTTTTAAAAAAGCAAACGGGGAATGGCGGATGGTACAAGATTTACAAGCTGTAAATAGTGCAGTAATACCTAGAGCACCCACGGTGCCAGACCCACATACTTTGTTGAACGATTTAGAACCGCAACAGAAGTATTTCTCTGTGGTAGATATTAGCAATGCTTTCTTTTCAATACCTATACATCCTGATAGTCAATATTGGTTTGCATTTACATTTCAGGGTAAAAGTTATACGTATACTTGACTACCACAGGGATATTTTGAGAGCCCAACAATATTTGCACAAGAAATGGCTAACAACCTGGCAGGATTTACCCCACCGGGAGGTAGTCAAATTCCACTTTATGTAGATGACATCTTGCTAGCAGCCCCCGCCCAGCAACAATGCAGGGAGGATACTGTAACATTATTGAACTTTTTAGCAACACAAGGACACAAAGTAAACAAAAGTAAGTTAAACCTTTGGAGAAAACAAGTTAGATACCTAGGATATGTAATATCCAATGAAGGTAGAATACTAGATGAGGAAAGAAAAACAGCAATCTTGCAAGCACCCAAACCAACAACCAAGAAAGAAATGATGTATTTCTTGGGGACAACTAAGTTTTGTCGAAGCTGGATACCAAACTATGCTTTGGAATCTGCTCCACTGACTGACTTGATACATAAGACACCAATGGCAGCACAAGATATCTTACAATGGACAAACGAAGCAAGCAGAAACAGCTTTCTGCAGGTTGAAGCAGTTGATAGCTTCTTCATTAGTTTTAGGACTTCCAAATTATCACAAACGTTTTTTTCAGACCGTAGATTGTAAGCAAGGATATATGACGTTAGTATTGACGCAACAACATGGGGACAAGCAGCGCCCCATAGCCTACTATTCATCACAGTTAGACCCAGTGGTGCGATCTTTGCCTCACTGTGTACAAGTAGTAGTTGCAGCTGCAATGGCAGTACAAGCTTCAGCCCCAGTGGTGTTATTCCACCCTCTCACATTGAGAGTGCCTCATGCAGTTGCAATAATTTTACTGCAAGAAAAAGTGGCATACCTTTCTCCTGCTAGACATCTTTCATGTATGACTATACTGCTGAGCCAACCTCATATGACAATTGAACGATGTACGACATTGAATCCATCAACATTGCTTCCAACTCCTGCGGAGGGCACACCACACAGTTGCCTGCAGGAAATTGAACAGTTAGCTTTACCTAGACAAGATCTTACAGATATGCCCTTGGATAATGCCGAGGTGACATATTACATGGATGGCTCATGCAGAAGGGGTCCTACAGGGAAGAATCTGGTAGAGTATGCAGTAGTTGCAGACACTGAAATTTTAGAAGCTCAATCCTTACCACACAACTTATCTGCACAAGCAGCAGAATTGATAGCTTTGACGAGGGCATGTACTTTAGCAAAAAACAAGTGTGTAAACATATATACTGACAGTCAGTATGCTTTTCTGCAGTACATGTATTTGCACAACAATGGAAAAATAGAGGAATGATAACATCCAGTGGAAAACCTATTAATCATGCGCAATTTATTTTGGAGTTATTAGAATCTATTCAGTTACCTACCAAAGTGGCTATTTGTAAATGTGTAGCTCATACAAAACAGCAGGATAAGATTTCAAAAGGCAATGCACGAGCTGATGCAGCTGCAAAGCAAGCAGCCTCAGACTCAGAAACTTTACTTCTAAATGAGGAATTACAACCCTCTGAGATTTTAGATTTAGACATGTTAAAAACAATGCAGACGCTTACTACAAAAGCAGAAAAACAAAAATGGGTAAAACGAGGTGCAATTCTTGAGAATGGACTGTACATTTACAAAGAAAGAAAAACGATATTGCCATCTAATTTATTTAGATATGCAGCTTTGTTGAGCCATGGGCAGTGCCATGTCTCAACAGGAGGGATGGTACAGTTAGTAAATCGAATATTCCAAACATACGGATACACAAATTACACAAAAAAATTTTGTGCAGCTTGTCATACTTGTAACAAGCATCATGCACAAGGAGCATTTAAAACCAAGCAAGGAAGCTTTCCTATACCACCATACCCGTTCCATACCATTTGTATGGATTTCATAGAACTGAATAAATGTGAAGGGAAAAAGTTTTGCTTAGTCATTGTAGATATGTTTTCTAAATGGGTAGAAGCTTTTCCAACCAAAAACCCGGATGCAGCATCAGTGGAAAAAGCCCTGATAAAAGAAGTAATCCCTAGATTTGGCATTCCGGAGAGGATTTATAGTGACAATGGCACACATTTTGTGAATCAGACGATTCACCAGCTTGGGAGATTTTTGGTATCTCCTTAAAGAACCATTGTGCTTACCACCCACAGTCAGCAGGACTGGTGGAAAGGTACAATGGTACCCTAAAAAACAAGCTTAGGAAGCTAGTAGAGGAGACCCAAAAGAATTGGATATACTGTCTGCCTTTAGCACTGCTGAGTATGAGAACGGTTCCAAATGCAAAGGGTTTGACTCCCTTTGAAATGGTTTTTGGGAGAGCATATTATGTGCCTCAGTGGAAAGCTCTCATGCCTGCAGAGCAAGAGGCTGACAGTTCATTAGCTAGTTATATGAGGAAACTGTTAACAAATAAATCTGTTTTGCAGTTTAACTCTTTTTCAGATAAGGAACAGACCAGACGGTCAGGTGGAAGCAGTCTTGGCCCCAGGGTCGAGGATCTGGCTGAAAGTGACGAAAAGGAAGAAGTGGGTGAGTCCAAAGTGGGAGGGACCGTACCAGGTTTTGTTGGCAACGCCTACTGCAGTCAGAGTGGCCGAGAGGACGTCCTGGGTTCATTTAACACATTGTAAACTGGTAAAGAACTTTCAACTTGATAAAAACTTTGAGACTGATATACAACCAGACCGAGATGGCCAAAAACAAAGTGAATAGAAGTTTAGACCAACCCCAGAGATGTTGCATAATCATTTTGTTGAGTGTACATTCATTAACTGTAATTTTGACAATTTTCCTCTTGCTGTGGTTTTTCCTACATGCAACCACACAAGTGAAAGTGGGAAGGCGTGATGAAACGTCTATAGACTGGCATCCAAATTTTAACACATACCTAGCCATGAAACGTGTATATGTAGAGACTATGAACATTTCAAATTGCTGGGTTTGTACAGCTATACCAACAGCATATGGAGGACTGATAATGTCCGCTGTCCCTTTTGGGATAAATGAGACTTGGGAGAATTTACTTTTCGATACAGGAACTGTGAGATCACAGGACAAAATAGCTTTATTTTTACCTGTCACACAAAAAGGAATTGTATGTTTCTTTAAAAATGACACCCTCCAGGTGGGCTGGAGCAATTGTAATATAACCATATCTTACCGATGTTATATTAAGAATAGTAATGGCAATACCTTTTGCAATACTAATTATGACTCGTATTTGAACTCATTAAAAACAACTATGAGCAACATTCAAAAAAATCCAGTTTTGTTTAAACAATTGCCAGTTATAGATCAGAAAATGTTTCATGCAGGGTTGATGCGTATTAGTACTAAAGTAGAAAACTGTTATTTTATCTGTGGGAAAAAGGCGTATAAATGGTTACCTGAGAATTGGTCCAGCAGTTGTTTTTTGGGTTACTTGGTTCCGGCAATAAGACATACTGCAGAATTACCTTTGGGTAAGATACGAAACGTAAGAGAAGCAGCCCGAAAATCCAAAGGTCCAGTTAAAAAACCTGTGAATCCAGTTGGGAAGATCGAAGCTGGCTGGAAAGATCACAATTCAGTAAAATACAAAAGCGAATTGACTCATATGGACTTGAGTGACAGTGTTATATCCTGGGCAGGAATATTCCCAGCCTATGGAGCAGTCAAATCGATCTGGGAGCTGAGGAAGTTGTCGAAACTTCTCGAAGTAATGAGTAATGCAACTTTTTCTGTCCTAGAACTGGTGACTGATGAACTAAATGGAATGAGAACTGTTGTGCTACAAAATCAGATGGCTCTTGACTTCACCCTAGCGGCGAGAGGTGGTACGTGTGCGCTTATCAAAGAAGAATGCTGTGCTTATATTCCTGACAATCGTCATGAGATTAATAACCACCTAGAGGTAATTCAGCAAGTATTAGCCATGACTGAACCAGGCCCAAACCCACTGATGGACTTTTTCCAGAATCTATTTGGGGGGTGGGGTTCCATCCTAATGAATATTCTGATTGCCATTTGTGTGGGGATACTCCTAATAGGAGCATGTGTTTGCTGTGGAATTCCCTGCATGAAAAGATTAATCAAAGATTTTGTTGATGTATCTGTTACTGAAACTTTTTACCAAGATATTGAGATTGAAAGATTGATCTCAGATGACGCTTTTTCTGAAGTATAGATTGAATGACTCACCTAGCTGAAAATCCTAAGTGGAAAAGGCTAGGGGATGAAATAACACTATGCATACTTCAAAATAGAATAAAAAGTATTAATAGGGGGGAAAATGTTAGAAAACTGTGTATTTGAATATATGAGAAATGCTAGTTTAAAAGCAAAGTAGTATATAATGCATTTTATTCTATTAATCATATAACAGTAAGAATTCATGTTTAAATGTCAGTAGTTTTTGAAACTGCAGTGTGGCTTGAAGCAAAGCTGATCTCTGACCCTGGCAGAATGCTAGCTTAGCAAGTTTTAATGTTTATGCTTTTCACAAGTGATTATCTGCTGGGTCAGGAAATTAAATGTGTGAAATAATGAAATCTTCTGCTTTTTCCTGTCGGAATGAGTTGGCCTTGTATATGTGTTACTAAGATAGCACGCAGCTGTGTGAGAAAGTGTAATAGAGAACAAAGACTTGTATTAAAAGACTGAACTGCTATTGTATTCGAACTGATATGAAACCTTGAACAAGTAACTTTACAGAAAGACATTATGAAGCTGGATAGCAAGGCCATATTGTATCTAGAGGAAAGTTTTTTTTTTAAATATACAGCATCAGCATAATGAATGAAGAATTGTAAGCTAAAGTGATGTAGATGCCCTGTGACATATCACGTCAGTAAGGTGGACATAGCTAAATGTTAAACCTATATAAAATTGTGTGCTTCCTGTTTCATGTCAGACAAAATTCTGTACTTGTACGTTTTTTGCCTCCTGGTGTACACTAGTAAACTTTTGTATCTGAACCTCCTGTGTATTGAATTCTTAATTTTATTTAACAATATGTCCACAGATATACAGATACCCATATGTAGACGTGCATATATAAACACATATATACATCATATATATCTACACATATATAAATATATATCTCTGTGTGAATGTCTACATATATACAAACACACACACACACACATATATGTATGTAAATACATGTCCCCTATATGACCACCACAGTACTGCATGATATGTGTGAGGGGAACAGCACACAAAGCAATATACACACAGATATATACAGCTGTGAGTGTGAGCAGCATGGACTAGTATTTCACATGTGAACCCCTTGTTAGGACCACATTGCCCCTGTCTGTGAAGTAGGGAATGGGAATATGGGGAAGTATGGCAGGTATATTTATGGAGGTGGTCCCGGTTGGTAGATATAGAGGACAGCCTACAGGGGTGGTATGTGACACGTGGTGGGTAAACACCCTTGATGGTGTGTGTGGTCTGCGATGTGGAAGCCCAATGGGCCCCCATATGGAAACAATGGGAACAAGCCTCCCACCAATTGCCACTCACAACAGCAGTCCACGGCCCTGAAGGTGCCTGGTCTGGAGGCTGAGCAGGAGGAGCATGTGGACCCTGTGAATGTGTACTGGGTGCCTCAAGGTGATGTAGCACATCCCACATGTCTATGGAGCCTGCTATGGAACAGACCCTGGACCTGTCCTTGGGTAACAGGATCATGTGTGTGTGTGCCCCCAGGGGTGGGGGACAACATCCCCTGAGTTGGTTCCACCTGAAGGTAGTGCTGGACCAGTCCATGAGGAGGCCCCAGGGTGGGTCCTACATGTGATGTTGCCTGGTAACATGGCCAGATGAGGTTGGAGAGGTGGTTCTGCTGGCAAATAAGATGGCACAGTGGTGCAGCGGTAGAATTGTCACCTCACAGCAAGAGGTTCTCTGATTCTATTCTCGGCAGTGGTGCCTTTTGTGTGGAGTCTGTATGTCCTCCCTGCATTTGTGTGGGTTTCCTCCAGGTGCTCCCGTTTCCTCCCACATTACAAAGATATGCATCTGGAGCATTTCTCCCCAGGCCTCTGCTGAAAATTGGCTTCATTCCAAGTCATACTTTCCCAGTTAACAAATGATAAATAAATAAATAAAAAAAATTCCCTAAACATGCTATTGTGTCACTGTTATAGAACATATGTGGGTAGTAATAGTCTACACAATCCCACAACATGTCCAACAGCATGCATAGGTATCTCCAATAACACAGAATGTCAGATGTGCACCAATCACATGGCAAGCATACCACATGCATATATGGAACCATAGTGGCCCTGACAATGGCATGTAGGTGAATAGTCCGTAACAGGCCAGCAATGATAGTGTCCACACAGGGAACATGGCTACAAACACATAGCACAAAGTGTGGTACAATACAGTATATGTCCCACAGGTAGGTAAGCTGTAGCCATACCTATTGAGATGTGTGAACAGTTTGTTGTCACTGATATGGTGGGAGGGTGACAGAGATGGGTATTAAGAACTATGGTATCCTTGCTGTATGAGTTGCTCAGACCTGTTTCCATCTTTATGTCTTTCAGGCAAGATGTCACATGGATGCCTACCTGCTTATTCAGTGGCTGAAAATTACATAGTGCTGAACTATCTCATCCAGCACTACCCTGTCCTGTTTGGCCAGGCCACCCATGAGCAGCAGGAGCAGACCGCCCTGTGGAATGACCTAGTCCACAGGGTCAATGATGTCGGACTGCATAACTGCAGTTATGAGCAGGTCCAGCATCATTGTTCTGACCTGCTTCGCAATGCTCATTGGCATGCTGCTGCAGTTCAGAGGATCACTTTGCAATGGTGGGGTTATGCCGTCTATCCCCCCGACACGTGTTGATGAGCTCCTTGCCAGCCTTGAGGCACCTGCCCATCCGCACAGCCAGCAACTGCCAGACAACATTGTGGAGGTGGGTGCTACCCACACACTGGCTGAGGAGCATGCAGGTAAGGCCACAGGCCACGTCAGTAGACCACTGTTGCGTATGCATCCGCATTTGTACAGGTAGATCATGCATATCTGACATGTCATATATATAGTTTGTTGCTGCATAGCAGTAATAAACAGATGTGCATAAGTGGTAGTATCATGAACTTGTACTGTTGATGAACTATAATGCTGCACCCACCCTGTGGCAATGCCACAGCTGTGGCCACTGACTTCTCATCTCTCACACTCTTATGTAGGTCCCTCCGGTATAACACCAAGGCAGTAATCTGTAGCTGGTGAGTATGGTTTATGTTGATGCTTGCCAATACACCGGGCATGTAATGGTTATGGTATAGTCCATGCACACATCTAACACACCTACCCATAAAGCATGCTGTACATGTTCACGTATTGTTGCTGTTAAATGCACTGCATCACAGTGGTGATCATGATGAGGTATTGGAAGGGTATGTCAGACACCTGCAAGATAAATAACATCCTGTCATTGCAAAATGTGTCCACAGAGATTAACATAATGATGGGACACATGGCCTACAGTAGGGACATGTGTGAAACATCACCCTTATACAGTGTCTGTAGCAGTATTACAATGGCAGCTGTTACAGATGTACACTATGACATAACGTATTACTGTGGTCCACATTATTAGCTGGGACTAGGTTGTAACACATGATGTTCAGTGTATGGGACACTGCAAACTGACACACATGTGTAGGCCATACTTGTCAAGCATCTGCAAAAAGGCTGAAGGTGGGGAGGGGGTGTCAGCATGACATGCCAGTGCACTGCAGCAGGGATCCTAAGAATGCTAATAATGGCTGTATCTGAACACAGTCAGGCTCAGGAACTGTGGCAGACGTAACCCTACCCCCACCGCAATAGTGATGGCAGTGTGTGAACACCAAGGGATGTGCACATGAATAGACCTTTCAATCATGCAGATTTGGGGGATATGTGTAGGGCAGACTGACCATACACTGGCAAATGCAGATGGCCCATACTAGTATACACCTGCCAGGAATAGTGACTTCTGTAGTACACATAACAATAGGTGCAACAAACCGTCATGATAAGGGTGTGCACACATATGCGCACACGGAGTGTATGCATCACGGTCAGCATCTACACACCTAACACATTTCGTAGACACTGCATGTGAATGTACAGGACATATGTCAGATATTGGGCTCATGTACTGTTAATATATGTGGTGTTGTGGTCCCATGGCAGATCAAGGAAGGGTGCGTCATATCAATAAGGGTGTGTACATTCCCCATACCCACGGTATGGTTTGATAGTAGTCAGTGTAATAGTATTGGATTGGTCATACATGGTCTGCTGAAGTTGAGATCTGTAAACCAGACATCAGGCATTCACAAATGACATCTGTCCACATATCATCCCAGGTATGTGTTGCTGAAAAACATAGGGGCTGTGAGCATTAGAGCTGACATAACTGACTCAGTACTACACATTCAGCAATGGGTTGTACACCTGTGAGGTTTTGTGCACAGTACATGGCAGGGTGCAGAACAGGTGCACAGCACTACTGTGTGCATGGGTGCAGTGGTATCCAGGGGAAGAGGCATCACCTACTAAAACAGCCCATGCATCACACACATATACTTTTGCTAGCATGGATTGACTATAGCTGCACTGTATGCTGTTGTGTACCATATGTTATGCATGTTGACAGATGGGTAATAGGATGACTGAAGTGTACTATCTTTGTGCAACCTCACCTGCATATGTGTGTGTGTGTGTGTGTGTGTGTGTGTGTGTGTGTGTGTGTGTGTGTGTGTGTGTGTGTGTGTGTGTGTGTGTGCGTGTGTGTGTGTGTGTGTGTGTGTGTGTGTGTGTGTGTGTGTGTGTGTGTGTGTGTGTGTGTGTGTGTGTGTGTGTGTGTGTGTGTGTGTGTGTGATTATTTTGTCTGTAGGTTCACTCTGGTGAAGTGGAGGGAGTTTGTTGCTCGTAGGATGTGTGTGTGCATGTGTGTGTTTGGGTGGATGTCCATGTATGCACGTCTGATTGTGGAGCTGTTCATATGGCAGCACTTCCCTTTGGGATCATGCAGTACATGGACATAGACTGACACATGACACACCAGTAATACTTATCTGTAATCACAGGACAGCTGATAGAATAATAAAGTCTGTAGCATGGAAAATGTACTGAGAGGGAAAGCAGACACCAGGTATACCCTTAATATCACATTCAGCAGAGAGATGACCGACAACCCACTTATGCAGCACTACAGATGCATTGGGAAATTACTAGACAACACAAGGGAGTGTATCCATATATTACAGTTGTCACATGATAGGCTGATTGAACACCATATCTGGCATGTACTGAGCAATACTTACAAATGACACTCCAGTGCGTGACATTATGGAGTGAACATAGTAGCCCCTCACATATAGGGGCCATGCTCACAATGTCCGGACATACACAGGGTGAACAATGAATGACAGCAGTGAGGCCATGTAAAACCACTCCATTCAGGTCAAGGAGGTAATGGAGTAACAGGTCTTGTGTTGTGATCACTTGTCTAGGCATTTAGAGGAATGATACATTAATGAGTGGTATTAATGAGTGCATGTTACCAAGTGTGATGCAGGATGGGGAACTTATGGGAATAAACTTGGAACTGTCTGTAAATTCACAAACAGGTAGGTATTAAGGTGGAATGTGTGTGTGTATGTGTGTGTGTGTGAGTGTGTGTGTGTGTGTGTGTGTGTGTGTGTGTGTGTGTGTGTGTGTGTGTGCGTGTGCGTGTGTGTGTACTGTTATGCAATGCTGTACAGGTCCTAACATGCATTTCTTGTTTTCCCCCCACAGGTGGCGAGGTGGGTCAGGGTCCCTCCTGCATGAAATCTAATGTTGGCATCCATACAGATACCAAAGATGATGATAGTACTGTTGAGGCACTGATGGGGTTGTCAGGGGCCAAAACAGCACCATTATATGACATCCCCCTCTTAGCCACCCCAACCCCGCACACAGTCACAGTGCCTATACATACCCCATCACCAGTGGCCATAGCAGAGAAACGGTTGGCGGTTGGTGGCAGTGCACAGGAAAGTGTGGTATTCATGCCTACTGTGTCTGGTCACAGCAGGCATTGTTGGATGTCTGGCAGGGGACCACATAGGCAGATGCCCCAGGGTACTCATGGTAAGGCCACTGGTCATCATGGCCCTGGCAGAGGAACCACAACTGGTACCACCAGGTGCATGTTTCAGGCTGTCATGGGATTGCAGGCATGTATGGAACTGTACACCAGACAGGGCCTGAGGCTGCAGAGGACTGTTCTCACATCTGCAAATGACAACTTCCATGAACTGTCTGGTGCCCTCCATGCCCATACCAAGGTCATGGATAGATGGTTTGGTGAGATTATGGGCCTCATCGACCGTGGTTTGTCCGTGCTTGAACATGTGGTGGGAGTGTGGTGATGGCCACGTGGACGTAGGCCAGCAACACCAACAGCTGGCGGTCAACGTGGACATGCTAGGACAGCAAGGCACTCCCATAGTGGCAGTACCAGCCCCATCAATGCAGGGGTGGCACTGTCTACACCACACCACAGCAGGCCATGAGCATGTGGTCCTGGCCAGTCCCAGGAGGGACCTGGTTCCAGCAGACATCTGTCATCCTCAGGGGAGAGTAGCACATCGAGTCTTGTACCTGGATGTGCCCATGGATCCCCTGGCAGGCACAGTCTGCGTGTCCATGGCTGGAGGTGGTGAACTGTACACTCTGCCAGGTATGGTCTGCAGCTGTCCATAAACACCTGTATAAGGCTGCCACATGGCAGAACTGTGTGCATGCATACTCACACACTATATGAACACACCTAGGGCAACCCCATACCTACACACATCACATCATCACACCTAGTTCAACTCATTACACCCCTCACCCACATACATGGTGTCAAATGTACGGACCACCCTCGGCCTCTGGCAAACCAACAACACACCCTGTGCATATGATGATACCTGTGCCACATCCCTGTAATCCATAACATAGATGCAGGGACAGGCTAATATTGTTCTGATGCACACTGTAACTGTACTACAGTGTAATGTACTGCAGTGTAACATGTTGTCAGAGTAATGTTTAATGCAGACATGTCAGGTAGTGCAGCCATCCAGTAATGATGTTAGTAACACTGGTTGATCGTGGTCTCCTAAATGTTATCCATTTGTGTTGTAGGTGTACATGTGTCAGCAGGAGAATGGTCTGCAGTCATATTCCACAAGGGGTATGGCACTGTGGTGACACCATGGCTGTGACTTATCCGGAAACAGTTGAACACATGTTACAGGTTTGTATAATAGTTATTGCCTATGCCACATAGACAGGTGACAAGCTGGGACATGTATAATCTGCAACCTGATGTAGACCCATCCACATACATGCACACTCATACCTGGCACCACTGGGACTAGACCCCTACCTAGGTATGTAGTGCTACTGAACTGTGTGGCTTTCAATGCACACACCACACAGCATTTAGGGTGAGGTGTGTTCCAGGTTACATGTTACATGCATAACATCCCCAGACATGTACAGTATAGTAATGGGGGATGTAATGGTTGTATATGGATAATACATAGTGTGACATACCATCATATACACATTAAAAAACACATAACAGGCAGACACACATCCAAGAGACCTTAGCCTATCGTTGCTAACTAACTTGTCCTTGTGTCCAATGTGTTACAGTTAGGCTGCACACAGCACAGGCATAACTGGGCTGGATTGTGGTATCAGTTACCTGTATGGTTGATAGTGACAGTGGTCACCATAAAGTGCTACAAGGGACATATACCGGCTACCATGATGTAATGACAATGTACACAGCATCCACATCCCCCAGTGGATATTGTACTTCCTGGAACCCATGATGACACTCTGACATACCCACCATCACACATTGCCCACAACTGTGATACAACCCATTGTATATCACAACAGTGGTACTACAGGGATATGCATCTAATGCACATGCCACAGGCATAGTAGGGTGTTGTAGTCCAATGCAGCTCCAAGTAATGGCCAATCAGAAACTCTAGCACAAATCTGAACAGACTAAAAACTTTTTATTCAAGTAACAAAACAAAAAAATAGCGTGAACCACTTAGCGCTTTTACCTAAAAACAAATCAGGCATCATCAGAGTGGTGAACAATTGTTAACAAACCAACTGTTATGAATGAGTTCAAAAAATCCCACCCTTAATAACCAACCTATCAATACAAAGTTCTGACCGCATGATGTCATGCCTCACCTATGGGCAGCAACAACACTATCTGTACTACTGTGTGGCATTGCATATTGTAGTAAGAGTATGTGGCATTGGAATGCTGTGCCCTACAGATATACAAACATATACACATACACACACTTGCAAGAACTCAATGGGTATCCTATGCCTATCGACCCATTTGTACAACATTGTTGTGCTGGTACTGCAAGGCTCATGTAACCGGTAGGGAGAGGAGTGTAACAGAGTACATGTAGTGTCCGATACAGCAGCAGTCACTACTGACTATGACAATGGGTGTTGCGGTGCTTGTGAAGGCCCTCATGGAATTCCCAACTACAGGTGTACTAACACACAGACACTGCTATCCTTAGCAATGCACATGTACACATGTGTCAGTACTGGGGTGCATCGCTGCAGGTGGTCATAGTTGTGTACCTGGCTATTGTTCATGGAGAGATGGGTTGTGTAGGGGATGTGTGTACAGTGGTATCATGCCAACTGCTGTGCACCAGCAGGCAATCTATAGACAGACACCACTGTGGTGACCCACAGGGTGAGAGTGACATGCATCAGCCAATTTTCTGGGTGCCTACTGCACATGGCTACTGAGGTGATCCAGTTGACATGTATGCAACATGCATTACAACACATGGTTAGTGTCTGTGATGGAGACCTGTACCCAAGCATGTTCTGTTGACTGTGGTAGTGTAGTGGAGGCACCCGTGGTATGTGGTGCATACAGGGTGTTGTCTCCTATATGTGCCAGTTATTACACAGCTGGGCAGACATGTCAGTGTCAATCAAGCATTGGCTGCCTGTATGTATACCAGCTGGATACCTGCCATCTGCGCATCTGTACAGGGACTGACAATCATCAGCTTTGCAAGTAGCTATGCAGTACGATGAATGTGTCAACAGACAGACATTTGACAACAATATGTATGCCATTTCTACATGTTGGAAGCCCTCACTAACATGTGCTGTACAGATGGTAGTCTACAGTTACACTCCAAATGTCGGATCATTATCCAGTAGGGGATAAATACTGTGACACAGCTCATTCACCAGGAACACGACAGGGAGGCCTCAGAGGCCAGCTATGCCTGCAGGTGTGCTTGTTGTCAGTACTACATTTAGCACTCCACTCTTGCCTGGGAAAGCAGTGTGAACAGTAGTACCACCATGATACAATACATGCCAGTGTGACAGTACATACCCTGGGTTACTACCCCTGTATGTAACACATTCACATGGATAACAGTGCTGTACAGGTCTTATATACTTGTGTGACCCAGACATGAAACTCACACCCCTTGTACTGTAATGAAAACACATAGACGCATGTATTGTACATGGCATTACATACATGTATTACAGATGTCATTACCCTGCAATGTTATCAGACTGGGTGGGGCAAAACTGGTTACCAGGGATAAGCCATGCTTAGCAGGTGTCAGCAGTACTGCAATATAAGAGATAAGCAGATTTGTGCACTGGTAAGCGAAGTCTACATGTTGTAAGCACCCATACGTTTAACCGTACCTTAGCACCACTTAGCTTCATGCAAACCCATGCAAACTCGCTTAAAGCTGCTCAAAACTGCCTTAAACACTCTGTTTTCGACAACCCTTGTTCTGCCCAGCAACAAAATAAACAGCACTTGAACCCAGGATCCTGTACACCGTAGTCACAACAGTTAACCACTACACCATGACCACTGTGAAGACAGTTGTTGTTTTTCCAATATATCTGTCAATACACATACTGATCACAATTGAACAACTGCTTTTACTTCCACAATTGGGTAGTACTTGTTATTGTTATTACTGTTGCATCACATATCTTGTTATATCATAATGTACACATATTAGATACATAAGGTGAGATACATCTGGGAAGGTATACACAGCCGTGATGTTTACACATGACAAAAATATGGATATATACATAAACATATGTTGATATATGTCTACATGTACATATACATGTATATTCATACATATGTCTGTCTACATGTCTGTATAGTGCATCATATATATGGCCATGTGTAGATCTCTTTGTATATACACACACACACACACACACACACACACACACACACATACACACACACACACACACACACACACACACACACACATATATATATATATATATATATATATGTGTATATACATATATATATATATATATATATATATATATATATATATATATATATTTATATATATATAGATCTATATTAAAAGACCGAGCATTCACAACTGCAAACACGAAAACAGTGACACATAAATGCCAAACTCCTACAATAGCGAAGGACGTAAACATCAAAATCCGGAACGTCCTTCGCTATTTTAGGAATTTTGCATTTCTGTGTTGCATATATATATATATATATATATATGTCTGCATATCCTATGTATATAGATATACCTATGTATGTTGATATATATGTAGATATCCATAAGTATATGTGAATATGTATCTATATCTGTATATGTCTATATGTCTAGAAATATATTCCTGTGTATATGTATATATTTGAGTGTTTATATATATATATATATATATATATATATATATATATATATATATATATATATATATATATATATATATATATATATATATATATATATATATATATATATATATATATATATATATATATATATATATATATATATATATATATATATATATATATATATATATATATATATATATATATATATATATATATATATATATATATATATATATATATATATATATATATATATATATATATATATATATATATATATATATATATATATATATATATATATATATATATATATATATATATATATAGATATATATATGTGTGTATATATCTATATAGATATATGGATAAATATATATACATAACTGTTTACCATATTTCCAGAACATGGAGTGGAGTCCTACCTCAGCACCAATAGTCCCAACCTCTTAGTGCAAGGGGATGTCATGTATGTATTGCAGGTATATATGCACACTGTTGCTACTGTACTAGGGGTTGTCTTAACAGACGTGTGTGGGAGGTCACATCTGCTTTTGACATGTGTGCCATTGGATACTGACAGACATCCTAAGGATATCATAGTACACTACCACTGCTAGCACATTAATGATCCTGTGGAATACAGCAGAGATATGACCAGTATATGTGGACAGTCTGGCACTCTGTGGTCAGTCCAGAGGTGTACACATATCCCCTTCATGCGAGACATGTGGATCACACCTCCCAATGTGGATGTTAATAGCCATGACATGAGTATATCATGTAAATACTGGACTACATATGCCCACAGAGTTTATGCATGCACACATGCCAGTCTGTCCTGACACATAATGTCTGGTGGTGCAGGGATCACATGGCCACATACTAGCCAGTAGTTAGTGACATACATATGTATAAAATCCCACTGCTTTGTCTGAAATATGCAACAGTTACGGTGGCCTGGCAGCAGTATGTCTTGCAAATAACTGGACAAAACAGCACACTGGATAATTACACTAGGCTGCTAAGCATGTCACAAAGCACTGTGCAAACTACAGGCAGACTGCCACAACACTGGACTATATTTTGTATGAGGGTATACACATGTACCTGTGATTATAGTGGGCTCTACTTGCCTGTCACAGCACAGAGTAACAGACACCTGTGAGAAAATGCATACCCACAACCAATGTAAACACAGCCACATATGGTTCACAAGCTTAATATGACACTATATGGACTGTCTGATAAACATGATCCTTATATGTGCCACTCACGCACTAACCCTACATACACTGGGCCACTGCACTATGTGGTCCGATGGCTGTCTTTGGTATGGGACATGTGTGTGTCTGGCCCTACAGACATGTGAGCCAATAGGGTACCATATACTGGAACAGCATGTAACATCAGATAGAACAGAACCAAGAACAATGGCATCTACCTCAGTCTGTGCACAGCCCAAGGTACTTATGCACAATACACATACTGTCAACAATCACCCTAAGTACACAGACACCAGTAGTGTACACACAACTGCAGAATGGCCACGTTATGTCCTCAGAAATAGCCCCTACTATACATAACATGTCTAGCAGTCTGATATCTGACTGGCTTGTTATCAGGTATGATGTCAACAAATAATGGTGTACAGAACATATGCACCTCTTACAGCATGACATATGTACAAAGGTTGACAGACTTGTGGCTGGGGCTATGAACACTGCCCCAATACTGGCATGTTGCTATGATAAACTCAGACATTTTCTGTTGTACCAGGGTTTATTGTGACATATATCCTATGAGGGATATGAAGTCAGTAACTCTCATGGCTGTCACCATGTACTGACTGCAATCCTCACACTATGCTTCTGCAGCTCTTAAATAGGTGTTCTCTGAGTAACACAAGAAACAAAAGGCTCCACACACTGCCCAGTCTGCAGATGACTCTACAGATGGGAGTTTCATCAAAAACATAGCACTGTCACGACAGGTATTAAAACATGATTCTAGGTTCAACTCCTGGCTGGTCCGCCTTTGAAAATTTAATAAGGTGCTGCTTACTTTGATGGATCCGAAGTCTTCTTAAGACACTCAGTCTTGCTGGCTGGGTTTTGCTGAAATCAAAGTTTAGTTATAATTGCATTCACAGTCTGTTGCCCACAGAAACGTGTAGAGTGTACATTGATAAAGCACCTAAAGCTCTGTCACTTTAAAAACAGTAACCAATAAAAGATTTTTTATAACAAATCACACGGACCACTGTTGCAGCTTTAGTTACTGCTCTACTTTACTTCTCAAACAGCATGGATGATGTGAGAGATACAATACAAATAGCCTAGTACCTACCTATGAACCTATGAACCTAAAATATCTCTAACAATGTTATCTGCTATAGTCTCTTTATACTGTTCTAGTCACGCAGTTCAAATCCTGTTTTTCTCTTGGTATTCTATTTTGGACTTTGTATGAGAACATATGTTTGCTGGTGTTTGCAGAAAAACATGTTTTCTTCCTGTACTGGTACTGTTTTTTAAGGAAACACCTTGTAGTAAAACACATACAAATGCTGACTTGATAATTCAAACTTCCTTGCTTAACAGTGTCATATGATAGAAACATGTCCTGTTGTCCGTTCTATAAGGAAGCTGCATACATCCTGTTTTTCATATCTTTTCTTTTACTGACAATGTGAAATGCTTTCATATCTTTGCTTTTACTGACCATACATCCTGTTTTTAGTCTGTAAGAAGTCAGCTTTTTTTGCTGACAGTGTACATTTTTGCTGATTCTGTAGGAGACATGTCCATTAAGCAAATTCCTTATTTTTCAAGCCACAGTCATTTAGTATGGATGCTAATCAGATATTGCTAAACTCTATTTCTACATTTAAGCAGGCTTTATTTTATACCTTATTTATGTTACATATTTGTAGCAGAATTACTTTCAACCTTAAAATTCTGTTGAGCACACTCTAACAATATTCACACATACCTTGTTAAACCAACATTACTCCAAATGCAGAATAGCAACACTTACATTCTGTAGTCATGTCAGGCAAATCCCCTTGCTGTCTGTTGGCCTGTTACCACAGTGTGTGTTGTTAGAGGTAAATCCCAAAACCATCTGTGATGCTGTTTGCCAAACACCAGATCTAGGTCCTGCTCACAGTGAATGAAAAGGCCCAACATCAACATGATGTTTCTAGATATTGGAGTGTTTTCCCATGCAATTGGCTATGGGAATGTCACCACAGCTGTTCCACATGCAATCAGCTAGAGGGGACTGCAATTCATGCAGAGGCCATCAACTGATCATGAGCTTTACTTACAAAACACAAGCTGCTGCCTAAGCAAAGCAGGTGTACTTCTCCACATCCACCAGAGAGGGAGTGAGCAAGACAGAGACAAAGTAAGTCAGGGAGGGGGTGGGGGAGTAAAACCTAAGCATGCTTGTGTCACACACCTACCAGTATGGGGTTTCAAACCCCTGACTGACTATGTATTGCTATCAAATGTCTATGCAGTTATTGCATGTGCCAAATAGCTTACATGCTGAGGAGCTGTCCAAATGTATATGTGATAGTGAGTGACATTCGCAACAGTGATATAGTAGCGATACGGTAGGTGTAGTACACATGCCTGTCCACATGAACAGGTGTCAACATCAAAACAGCCACACTCTCTCAGGGACTCAAACAAACTGACACACTTGGCAGAATCAGGAATACACTTCCTGACTAGTTTGTTTGTCACAATACAGTAATGCGCAGGTATCACATGCACCACAGGGGTAATCTGGAGTTTATATGGGCAAAGGGTATGTGAAGGTGTCTGACATCAGACAGCATGCTTCAGTATGCCAACGGGAGTTGTAGTGAGTGTGAATGTGGTCAAAAGCATCATAGACCACACACACAGTCACAGGGTGCCAGTACTGACATGCATGGGTGCATTGCTTCATGGGTGTGTAGTGGTTGACTGTGCCAGAAGGCTATACAAGGCTAGGTGAAGGGTATACCTCAGCATCAGGCAACATGACAATGGTCTGCAGTGTGGCTCAGGGGGGTAGGGATCTGGATTGGCCCATGCAGGTGGATATTGTATTCACCATCCAGTCACCTGGGTTACTATTGTGTGTGGCCAGTGCTGTGCAATACTTGCCATACATTTGTTCTTTAGTCCAGGACATGGACGGTGTTTGGCATGTGCATACATCCCACATGCATGTATAATGACATGTGGAACTGTACTTGGGGTGTCTGGCCCGTGTTGTGTACACAGATTGTTATCATCAGATGTGCCAGTCCTGGACTCATCTGGCATGAACTGGTAATGAACAGCAGGTTGACTTTGCACCTACATTGATAGCATGATGCAGGTATTCCTTGGTGTCAGTGGCATTTGTCCATACAGGGCATGTGTTCAAGGCATGGTATGTCCTTTGTAGATCACATTTGATGGCACTACAGGTGTTGCAGGTGTCCAGTGGGGAACATAGTGAAGGCGCACTGTCTGCAAGTACGTGCCAATTGTACTGATGGACAGGGTGCCATGCCCACTGTAGTCCACTGCAATCACACCATGGTTACTATCTGTGGCAATATGCAGGGTACTACCAGCATAGTGGTTGTTGCCTAGGCAAGTGTGTTTGTGTATGAGACATGGGTTGAGAGTGTTCTCTGGGTAATACAAGGGTTGCTTACTTTGTTCGCCAGGTCTTGATGTCACATGTAGGGGTATGGATTGGCACTCCAGCCTCTCGGCTATTTGAAATCTGTTATCCTTGTAAGGTGGACATTGTGTCATATAATAGGGCCACCATATAAGAGATTTGCAAAACCCGCTCCACAATGAGCCCAGTTGTTACACACTCACAGCCACTTCCACACAGGATACGAATGACAAACACAGACAGCCACACACACACAGATGCCATGTGTGAAATTAGAACTCCTACCTAACTAGTTTATCACACTACAGCATTATGCAGTTATAGGATGTGCCATGGAAATTATTGGACTACTCCTTCCCAAAAGGTGTATTTCACTGGGAATGACATCAGCAGGCTTACCAAAGAAGGCCAATGGAGGTTGTATTGACTGGGAATGGCCTCAAAAGCATTGCTCCCTACAAAGACAGAGACACATACACACACACTTGCTATGTCTGGGATTAGAACTCCGACCTAACTAGTTTATCACACTACAGCATTACAAAGTTATAGGACACACCACAGAGATTACTGAGCTACTCCTTTCCCGAAGGTGTATTTCAAAGTGAATGACATCAGCAGGCTTGCCATAGTATGGCTATGGGAAAGGCAGTGTGTGTGCATGGGCCAAAATCCATTCATCTAGAGGTAGACACACCACAGTCAGGCACGCGCAGGTTTATATTCTGCAGCTACATGTATATGACTGCTAGATGACTACTGCCTTGTACAATCATGTTGCACAGCTAGCACTAGCACCACAGAGTCTTTAATGCCGATGGATACCAGTGGCTAATTTCTACAGTGAGTGACATTTACACATCATGTAGTGTAGCCATTTGGCTGTGTGCTGGGTGGACAGGCCTCATGATGGAAGGCTCTTTTTATCGCTGTTGCTCTCTTCCACATATCTATGTATGTGTACTTTTGGCCTATTATAGTGTATTGTCCTTGGATATATGGGTGTATTCCTATCCAATGTGTGTGCAAAGCATGACTGGTGTATACTGTGGAGTGTATGCACTAACATCTGCAACTGTCAGATATGTATAGTCCACTGTTGTTGGCAGACATGGGCTACATTTGTTTAAGTGTGTGAGCATGCCCAGTATGCCCTTCTGTATTGAAAATGTGTATCCATTCCAGGTAGTTTGTACTCAAGTGCAGACCTTTGTGTTCTACAACTACAGCTAGCAAACTGTTTCTGCAGGATATATGTAGATCAGTTGGCAATATGGGGTCAAACTATGCAAGGGATAGTGTGTACTGCAGGTGACTGTGTCTGTGCTGCTTCTGCTACATGGTACTGGTGTTAGCAGAGATATTCAGACGTGTACTGTTATACACTGTGATGTTTTATGCCCTCAAGTACTGTCAGGTGGACATTTTTGCTCACAGTGATGTCCTTGGGAACACAGGGTGAATGCAGCTGTGTCCAGTATTGTTGTCAAATGCCTACATATTCATGGAAAGGTATGCCATTCTGGAGGGGGAGCTGCAGACACTTGCTGCTGGGTCTGTGTATCCAGTTCAGCACCTTGGTATAGTGATGGCAGAGGATCCCATACTGGTACATCCATCAATGTGACAGTATGGCCTTATCTTGCTGTGGCAATACCTCACAGCTGTTCAGATTCACACAGGTTACCCAGAGGCAGGGGTCATAAGTCAGGATATTACCCCTATTGTGGTGCACAGGCAGGTTTTTAGCCGCCCATTTTTGTGTTTTTAGCCAGGGATAGTGTGTGCACATGTCTGTGTGTCAGACTTTACACATTCCATGCTGCCCATGCTCCCACCCCGCCTCTATTATTCTATCCTCTTCCATACATTATGCATACATTCTCTGATACTTTCCCTATAGTTATCACCTCATCACAGCTGTATTTTGGTGTTTGTCCACAGTTCATGCAGTGGGACATGGTGGACATGTTACTGTGGTTTGTCCACATGGCCTTGCATATGGCTTATGTGGAGTATGTTATGTTATTTGGGTGTCCATGACATAACATACATTGGCAGTATGGGTGAGACATAGGCCTTTGGCAGAGGACTGTAGGCCATTTGGTGGTGAGGCAGGCTAGCTGTAGCAGGCCATTGGATTCTGTCAGTCCTACAGTCCCAGATATCCACATAGTATATTGCCCTGGGGTGACAGGGTAGGTGTGCTAGGTGTTCATGCCAATACTTTCTGTCATTATTGATCAGGTGGTGTGGATGCTGGCAGGGTGCTGCTTACAGCTAGGGACACACCTGCATGGGACACCTGCACTGCATGCTGCATTCTTTTGCTATTGCCATACACAGGTGGGGGTCATATTGTATCCATTCCCAACAGCAGGGATAAGACTGGAGAGGTACCTGTGGGTGGTGTTTGGGTGAGCTGGGTGCATGTGTGCTATGGACACTACTTGCATCTGACTTGCAGGTATGCATGGGGCATTCCAGTTATGCTGGCTTGTGCAGGGACATCAGCCATTTCCAAATACATCAGTCCTATGACCTTTGTGATCTGCAAGTGTTCGGCCAGACGACATCGGTATTTCCTACTACAAGCCCGCATAATGTGATGCATACCTGTATGTAAAATTCCAAGGGTGTGTCCATTTCACGGTTACATATTATATACTGTATGTCTTGGGTACTTTTCCCTGTGTACTGCTTGTATATTTAGCCAAACAGTCATGCCATGTCCATCTTTCAGATGGTGACACATATTACCGCCATACATTTATAATGGCTTACTGCTAGCATGTGTTATACTGAGGAGCATTGTCTTTGGCACTGCAATTCGGAGGACTTGTCCCTTTCATCGACAATAGTGGGTAATGGCCACAAGGTCATACCTCAACATGCGTACATACTGACCACTCTCACATAATATGAAACACACACCAGCCTAACACACACATACATGCATATTGTACAAATGCTACAATCTATCCTACTACCTTGGCCACATCAGGTCATCTGTGCTCCACTGGTAGTATACCTACACATAGATGATACTACATGACTACATCAGATTGGGGGGGCACACCTGACTGTTACTACATTTATACATATGATTTGGGGGGCAAACCTGACTGTTACAATGTGTCTACATCAGATTGGGGAGGCACACCAGACTGTTAATACATTTCTACTTAAGATTGGGAGGGGCACACCTGACTGTTACTACATTTCTACTTAGGAATAGGGGTGGGGAACACCAGACTGTTTCTACATTTCTACATAAGATTGAGGGGGCACACTTGACTGTTTCTACATTTTTACACAGGATTGGGGGGGCACACCTGACTGTTACTACATTTCAACCTAGGATTGGGGGTGGGGAACACCTAACTGTTTCTACATTTCTAATTAGGGTTGGAGGGCACACCTGACTGTTTCTTCATTTCTACATAGGATTGTGGGGGGTGCACCTGACTGTTACTACATTTCTACTTAGGATTGGGGGGCATACCTGACTGTTACTACATTTCTACTTAGGATTAGGGGTGGGGAACACCAGACTGTTTCTACATTTCTACATAGGATTGAGGGGGCACACCTGACTGTTTCTACATTTCTACACAGGATTGGGGGGGTACACCTGACTGTTCTTACATTTCTACATAGGATTGCAGGGGGGGGACACCTGACTGTTACTACATTTCTTCTTAGGATTGAAGGGGGGGGGACACGTGACTGTTTCTACATTTCTACATAGGATTTGCGGCACAACTGACTGTTTCTGCATTTCTACACAGGATTGGGGGGCACACCTGACTGTTTCTACATTTCTACACAGGATTGGGGGGCACATCTGACTGTTTCTACATTTCTACATAGGATTGTGGGGGGGCACACCTGACTGTTACTACATTTCTACTTAGGATTGGGGGGCACACCTGACTGTTTCTACATTTCTACATAGGATTGGGGGGCACACAACTGTTTCTACATTTCTACACAGGATTGGTGGGGCCCACCTGACTGTTTCTACATTTCTACATATAATTGTGGGGTAGGGGGCACATCTTATTGTTACTACATTTCTACTTAGGATTGGGGGGCACACCTGACTGTTTCTACATTTCTACATAGGATTGGGGGGCACACAACTGTTTCTACATTTCTACACAGGATTGGTGGGGCCCACCTGACTGTTTCTACATTTCTACATAGGATTGCAGGGGGGGGGCACACCTGACTGTTACTACATTTCTACTTAGGATTGGGGGTGGGGAACACCTGACTGTTTCTGCATTTCTACATAGGTTTGGGGGGGGCACACCTAACTGTTTCTACATTTCTACACAAGATTGGGGGCACAACTGACTGGTTCTACATTTCTACATAGGATTGGGGGGCACACCTGACACTTGTACACATTTGCTATGACTGTACTGGTATGTCAGGTACTCCAGTTCATTCTGTATTGTAACCTATCATGCTAACTAGAGGCATATCAGTGTACTACAGGTATTAGGTTTGATTGACCTACATATCAGTTTCTGACTTAGTACCCTTCAGAACTCACATCCCACTGCCTGACCTGATGTAGTCTGTCTTTGTATGCCTGGGGGGGGTTACCCATAGCCATCATTCAGAGGCCTTAGCATGGCCATTGTTTGTGTTTGTCTACACCTGTCCTGCTGGCTGAGACTGTTGTTGGGTATGTGAACCTCCATGACTGGCATGTGTGTGTGTCATATGGACACACATGTGGCCCAGCACATTTCCTGCAGTGGGTTTTGTCAACATGTGTAGTACTGGCTACTACAGTGACACCAGTATCTGTTACAGATCACATGCTGCCACTATAGGTGTCTACTATCTGCTGGCATCCCATTCAGCCACCCGATTCCCTTGCATGTTCACATCTATACCATAGATACAAGTAACAACACATACTACTCCATTCAGCAATTGGTAGGAAGAGTGATTTACCTTGTGGCTGTGCTAGTACTGAGAATGGTGCTGGAGGGCTGCCTATGTCGGATGCACATAGTACACTCCCTATACATGGTTGAGAACAGATAGTGTCATGTTTGGCATCCCTTTTACTGTATGTGCAAGTCAGGGATGTGTCATTCCCTGGGTCTCTCCTGTGTCAGTGTATGTCCTATATGTTGCCTCTTTCCCAAGGCCAGGGCAAACTGGGCACTCCTCCTTCTGCCTACTGGGGCAGGCTCAAGTTGTTCCTCCTTTGAGTCACTCTGTACCTGTGCAAGCCTTGGCAATGGTGGGGGGTTGTGTGGCCCTGCCACATGCTGTTCCTGCTGCAGCTGTATCCACAGGATCATATTGTGTAGCATGGCACATACAATGATAATTTGAGTACATGTAGCTGGGGAGTACTGCAAGGCTCCACCGGATGTATCCAGGCACTGGAACCGTAACTTGAGCATCCCAAACACATGCTCTATTGTAATTCTGGTTTGTGTGTGTGCCTCATTATGGAGTTCTTGTTCGGGTGTGTGTGCATTTCTGATGAGTGTCATCAGCCATGGCTCCAGTGCATAATTAGCACCCCCACTAGGTGACCGTAAGGGATGTCCCCACTGTTGAATCTCTGGTACAGCTGCGTCAGGTGCCAGATGTGGGAATCGTGATAGCTTCCAGGGCAGCCAGCACACACATTCATTATTATGCCCTGGGCATTGCACACGACCTGGCAGTTGATGGAGGGGAAGCCCTTGCAGTGGATGTAGACTGTACCCTGCTCACCAGGTGGTGCTTTAATGCATATGTGCATGCAGTCTATAGCACCCACTGCCTCATGGTACTCTGCTATTTGGTTGAAGAGACGCATATTGCTGGCCAATGCCTCACGGGTGTTGAGAAAATATGCGTGCTAACCGGCATGTGCTGACATGACATCCAGGAACTGGTGGAGTACCCTGGATACTGATGCCTGTGATATCCCCATGATGTCCCCAGTTGACCTTTGGAAGGTACCTTTGGCTAGTATTCTTAGGCCTATATATACCTTGGCATCTACCGGGATAGGTTCCCCTCTGTAAGTTCTGTGTGTCAGGCAGTGTCTGGCACAGCTCAACAATTTGCTGTAGGAGGTCTCTGTACACCCTATAGCACTCCATTATCTCCAGCTCATGTAGCCCCTGGTAGGTTACCCTCTGTCTGTACACTCTTCTCAGTCTCTTCACTGTGGGTTGGTCAACCTCATTCTCATCCTCACCACCCTCAGCCTCTTCCAGATGTTGATGTATGATAGCTATTGCAGCCCCTATCATTTTGTTGTATTTCTTTGTTAAAATTGCCCCACTTGTATACACCAGGGGTGCAGGGTATGTGGGAAAAAACAAAGGGAAAGGTGTTTACATAGTTTATAGTAGTGTTCTGGGCTGGGCTGGTCTGCTGCCTGTGTAATTGGCTGATTCTGATACATTTCACCTGCCAGCTATGCTAATTCTCCCTGATTACCTTCCTACTGCTGTTTTCCCTTCCCATTGCCTTCCTGTTCATGCCCGGGGGCACGCCGTGCAAACACAGATCTCAAATATGCACAAAGCTGCTATTTCCTGGTTTACTTTTTCTTCCCCTTTAAAACCTGGTGTGTGGCGTGCACACCTGCTTATGCAATGTAAAGAGTGCTAGGCAGCCTCAGACACAACCTCTTGCTTAGCTCTGCTAAGCTAAGGGCAAACCTGAGCCACAGGGCTCCAATCCGCTTACAGTATGCTTGACACACCCCCTATGATGTCAGCTAACTCCTAGGCTTGCACCAAGCTATTCCTGCTCTTATACTGTTGGGTGCTGACTAGCTCTGAGGGGAAATCTGGGATTCAGTATCATTCCCCTCATTTGCATAGGATTGCCTGCTGCTGCATAGTAATCTAGGATTTAGTATCATTCCCCTCATTTGCATATAATTGCCTTCTGATGCATAGTTACAGGTCACACACTGAGCCTCCCCCCTTAGCAGCCACTGTTCACTGGCCATGTTGTCTTCTACCTGCCATTGAGTATAATGGCAAAATAGTGATTTTGGTTAGACTGCTTATTTTATTTTTTTTTTATTTTTCACCTTATCCCGTTTGTACACCACTGTCCTATGCTTAAACAGCCGAAATCGGCAAAAAAAAAATAAAAGTCTTTTTTTTTTTGCAACTGTTTTCCATGCCAATGGCCATATATTTGGCCAATGACATGCTTTCAACATAATATCCACACTTTATTTGGAGCTGCCATGGCTCCGTTTTGTAGTTTGCAGAAATGTACTCGATTACTAACCGAGTACATTTCTGCAGATTACACTAGTCCTGCATGGCTGGCTGCCAGCTTCCAGGATCACAAATTCACCTCATTTGCATGGATTTCACCTGCAAGTGGGGTAATTTGCATACAGGAGCTGAGACCGTGCAGGACTATTGCAGGAGTGCTAGTGCATGTCCCTGCAGCTTATTCCTGGATTACACGGCAGACATATTGCCTGCTGGAGCTCCTGCACTAGTCCTGCACACCGTGCAGGGCTGGATGAATCCAGGGGCCTGTGTTTCTAAAATATAGTGAAATATTCCACTTATTTATTTATTTTACATTTGGTTACTGGGAAAGTCTTACTGGACACAAGTCCTTTTTCAGCAGAGGCCAAGGGAGAAACTCTCCACATATAAAGCACATACAATGTAAGTATTATCAATTATAATTTCACAGTTATAGAAGTAAGACATTTTCCTTTTACATCAATACCCAGATACAGAGCAGGATACTTTCATAATATATCAAAACCGTAATGGTAGTGAATAGCTGAAGACATTTATAACCAGGCGAGTTAAGAGAAGCTATTCAGTTTGAAGGCTGAAGCTGTAAATGTAAAGCTGGTAGGATAGTTTAGGGTAGACTTTACTGTTAGAAGGATGATACACTTTAGGTAGATAAGTTAGATGACAGATGGGAAAGGTGGAGTAGAAGAAATACACAGAATATTCTAAGGTATAGGCATAGGACAGGAATGAATAGCAGTAGGAAGAGAAAGAGTTTCAGGCAGAAGGGAAGATGAAATGCCTGGTAAAAAGGTGAGAGAGGTAATCCTGTGTGAACAGAGGTCTAGCCTGGAGAGTTACAGTTACATATCCATTTGGCTTGTAAGTATGATTTTAGGGATTATTTAAATAGGGTTAAGGAGGAGATTGCAGTTATGTTACTGGGCAAAGTGTTCCACTTTTTGGCTATGAAATTAGAGTATAGGGAAGATTCAGCAGAGTTGTAAGGTTTAATGACTTGAAGGAGAAGTTTATTATTGGAGAGTAGGACTCTAGTACTGGACTAGGGATGTATTAGGTTTTGTAATGCAAGAATTTTGTCTGGGTAGTAAAATATTTTGTGGGCTAATATGAGCTGGTTGTAGAGGAGAAGATGGGAGAGTTCGAGCCAATTAAGTCTTTTTAGGACTGAGCAGTGGTCTGTGAGATGAGAGCTATTAGAGGCAAATAGGTTCATCGGTTCATAGGTAGGTACTAGGCTATCGGTGCAAGGGCCTAAGTAAGCCTAACCAACAAGGTTCCCTGGCTTATGCCACCCAAGAAAGTTATTTTCCTGTGTCCCTGTCAAGCAGAGCCACAGAAGTGATCCCCTGGGAGTATTTCCTATTTCCCATCCACACATCAAGATTTTTTTTGAAGAGTGCTAATGAGGAACTTTGCTTGACATAGATGGGTAGCTTGTTCCAGAGTATGGGAAGTCTCTGGGACAGGAATCTTTCCCTCCAGCATGTCCTGTTTACTGTGGTGACAAGGTTTAGGTGCCTAGAGCGTGTAGCTTGGAGGGATTGGGATTTCTTTAGGTGTAGCATGCCCAACAGTTCTGGGTTTGACATAGCTTTATATGTTAGACAGAGATCCCCTCGGAGTAGGCGATATGCTACAGAGTAAAGCTGGAGTTTTTTGAGATGGTCAGTGTAGAGCATCTGTTTTAGGCCAGTAATCCTCTTTGTGAGGTACGTCTGTGGCCTTTCCAGCTGCTGCAGATGTCTTGTGAGGTACATTCCAAATGGGGCGCTGTACTCTACAATGGATCTAATGAGTATTGAGTATAGAGGAACAATGACCTCTTTTTTTCTTGGATGAGAACCCTTTTGTGATGAGGTGTGCCACACAGAAGGATTTCCTGACTACTGTGGTGACGTGATTATCAAAGGAGAGACTACTGTCCACCTGGGTCCCAAGGTCTCTTATAACGCATTCGGCATTAAGAAGACTGCCGCCTATGTGGTAGTTCATGGGTACAAAGTTTTACCAAAGGGGATGACAATGCATGTTTTGGCATTGAGTTTGAGGCCATGGCTCTGACACCAGGCATTTGTCTCAGTGAGGCCCTTCTGTAGGATGCCCACATCATTTGGGGACTCAACTATGACTCCTAGTTTGCAGTCATCTGTGAACTTCCTTAGCCAAAGGCCTTCTGTGTTAGCCTGTACTTCAGAGAAGTAGATACCAAACAGGAGAGGTCACAGGACTGATCCCTGTGCTACTCCACTTGTCACTGGTTTGAAGCCAGATTTGGAGTCTGCAACTTTTACAGTGTGGATTCTGTCAGTGAGCCAGTTGGCAACCCGTCTTGTGACGTAGGGATTTATACCTAGTTTAGTGAGTTTAGGTATAATTCCAGAATGAGGATAGTGTTGAAAGCCTTGGCGAGGTCAAGATAGGCTGTGTGGATCACCTTACCCTCGTCTACGGCTTTGGTGACTGCCTCAAAGAAGTTGATCAGGTTCAAGAGGCATGATCTGCCTTTCACAAACCTGAATTGGGTGGGGTCCAGAGTTTGGAGGTTACCAATGTCTTTGTTTATGAGTTCCATGATGATACGTTCCATGGCCTTGCAGACCAGGCTTGTCAGGCTAATAGGGTGATAGTTTCTGGGATCAGTTGTGGCTCCCCCTTTGTGGAGTGGGATAACTGTTGCTGTGCCCTATTCAGTGGGCACAAAGCTTGATGTGAGGCTATGATGGAACATGGTGCTTAGATGGAGAGCCAGTTTGTTCTGAAGTCTGTGTAAAACACAGCCTGGTAAATTTAACACTGAACCTATCTGCCAGGATGTTGGCAATATCAGTTGGTTCTGTAATTTTCATGCTGTTGTGCTGTAACTCAGAGCAGTTCTGGGTGTTGCCATTGAGATTCTTGACATAGATATAGAATGCTTTGTGGTTGTCCTTAGAGTCAGTGGCAATTTTGTTTTCGTATCCGGAATCACAGGGGTGACAGGTGCAGGCCATCTCTAGCAAATCATCATGGTCTGTCGACCAAGTCATCCCAGGCAGACAGATACTGGATCCCCTTAGAATGACTCCAGAAGCTTAGCCAATTGTTGAAGTCAATCATTTTGTCCTTGTCCTGCGGTATCATTCTGGGCGATGGCAGGATGCTACTCAGGGCTAGGGTCATACTTGCCTGGGCTACAAGATCGGAGAGCTCTTCCATGTCTCTTTTCATGTAGTCCAGGGAGGTACATCTCAGGTAGGTCACACCAGCATGGACAATGGCAGAGTCATTTTTGTACTTGTTCTGGAGTGACCTGAGTGCATGGGTTATGTGGCAGATCATGGCACCCAACAGGCAGCTGACAATAACCTTCTCCTTGTTTAGCCTGGTGAGTGGAACATCAGTGTGTCTGACTATAGAGTCACCTATGACTAGTGTGTTGGGTACGTTGTTTTGCCTTATGTGCTGTGGTTGAGTGGCACACTGAGTCTGTGGGCTATGTGTCATTTGGGTTGTGTTGGAGGTGGAGGTTGCTTGTGTTTCTGCTTTGGAGGTCTCTGTTGCTTGAGCAGATTATTATTGAGCGCCTCCATGAATGTTTTTGTGTTTCTATGTGTGGATTTTAGTGGTGTAGGTTTAGTGGGACTGTGTCATGAGTTTGGTGTGGTGCAAGTGTTTACTTTCTACTCTTGACTGTCAAGTTCAGTCTTGGTTGTAAAGAGCTTTGCCTCCAGTTTGGCTAGATAAGTGCATCTCTCACAGGTTGTAGTGTTGGGTGGTAGGAGGAGAGGGTTATCTGTGTACATGAGGGAATTTTTGCATTGCCCCAAGAAGCCCAAATTTATCAGCTAGACAGGAGAGAACACTGGGTGCTGACCCTTGGACATGCCTGAATAAAAAACTATTTCTGCTAGACAAGTGAGGAAAGTGAGTACAAGAGCTGTTTTTCTCTAACCAAGTGAGGAAATTAAGTACAAAAACTGTTTTCCTCTTGGTAATGAGGAAGCTGAGTTTTGTAGTAATTTGTAGCTTATTTAGTGCTCACAACAAGTTCTGAACAAGTACTGAGCACAAATAAGCAAATTCAAGTGCTAAAACTAAGAATCTGTATCTGGACTAGACTAGTTACAGGAAAGAAACAAGTGCAAATGTGGGCTTTTAATTCAGAAAGTTGAGAGAGATAGAAAAATTGCCCAAACGGACAATAACTGCAATTTCTGGGCCAGAAACCACTTCTTATGTGGTAGATAGGTTACATAGTGCTTACCACTCCCACTGATAAGCTAGCAGGCTTCCCTCCAGCACAGACAGGCTTGGGGGCTCAGAAGCTTACAAACAGTCCTGGATATAGCAAATCTGTATTTGGACTAGACTAGTTACAAGAAAGGCAGGAAACAAGCTTACAATTTATTTGTTACAGTTAAGCCGAACACATGGAGATTCTACCAAATATTTTTTTTTTTTGTTTTTGTTTGTAAAGGGAAGGGGGAAAGGAGAAGCAGAAGATAATTCAAGGTTAGGAATCTAATTGGGTTGGCCTTCTCAAATGTTCTCTCTGTATTAGGTAGAATGAGCTAATGACCTAGACTGGGAGGAGTGTCCCAGATCAAATTTACAGTAGGGGAGGGCAACTACAAAGCCACCAAGTACAACAGCAACACACCAACAGGGAGGAAGAGCGGGATACAGTACTACAGCTACTCGCATACATTATTTTAGCCAGTAAACACTACAGAAATGTTTATCACAGCAGAAGAACAGCAGTGAGCCACAAAATGAAAGTTTTTAAACAGATAAAAGAGCAAGGAGACTCTACAGAATGCTTTTAACTGCAAACAAATCAGTTATATGATACACTCCTTGGCAGGAATTCAGAACAAACAAACAGGTGCTTAACAAGTAGAGAAAATGTCCAGTTAATACCTTTCACACAGTAAAACTAGCTAAAAAGCTTTACAAACAGTGTGAAAGTAAAACGTTTATCAGGCCCTGTAAGGCAGACAATTTTAGTTCAACCATGCAGATTAGTTAATAGCAATAAAATACATTAAAAAGTATGCAGCAGGCAATAAAAAGTGCTATATATAAATTGCTAGAAAAAATAAATAGTAAAAATAAGCAAAAAAAAAAAACAGGATACTTATTGTTATATATCTCAGATCAGTGTTGTAGTCAATGCCCCTCCTCCACTTGGCTCAGTGTTTATAGACAGAAATCCTCTCAAGGTTAGGGCTTAAATACCAGAAGATACAACCTTAAACAACTTTTGCAAAAAAAGCTCAAAAGAACCAATGAGTGCGTACTCCAAGCCCTAGACCATCCAACCTCCACCAGCCAGTAGCCAATCAACACAATTCTGCCACAAAGGTAAAGAAATGCTTCTGCTAATGCAAGATGGCCTGGGCATGTGCTTAGAACAACCATTGCAAAAACAAACAGGCCCAGAGACAGCAAATCTGAACTGGGAAAATACTACAGCTACTAGCCTACACTTTGTAGTTTTGTAATAGCAGGTTTCAAGTTTAGCAATATCAGATTTTCTAACATTGATAAGGATTGGGGAGGCATATAAGAGAGTGGACAGAAGGTGTGTTTGTGCGATTTTTGCCTTAGTGCTATTTGTGAGGAATTATGTGTTTCTGTATAGGCCTCCTAGTTTTTTATGTACTTTTTTAATGGTGAGTGAAATGTGATTGTCAAATCTCAGGTTGCTGTCTATTTCAATGCCAAGGAATTTGGTGTGGGTGATAGGAGAGATATTGGTATTATATATATATATATATATATATATATATATATATGTATATATATCTTCTTTGAATATCGAAAAAGACAATGCAAAGCTAACTTGCCTACCCTTCACCACTGCAAAACACAAAGACAAAACAATTAACAACAAAGACCTATGTAATTCTCTCCAATTAAGCAGGGGGCAAGCCCCACTCCACCCCCTGCTAATTTAATATATGAACTCCAAGATCACACTACAACAAAGAAAATGGTAAATATATTGTTCCACATTGTTCTGCACTACATCTGCACTGGTCTCCAATTAAGCAGGGGGCAAGCACCCCTGCACTCGCTACACCCCCTGCTAATTTAATATATGAACTCCGAGATCTCACTACAACAAAGAAAACAGTAAATATACAGTTCCACATTGTACAGCACAAGATCTTAATTTAAAAATAATCTCATATGTAAATACTAACAACAAGCTTCCATGCCAATTCACCAGTCATTAACACAAAAAAAAACTCTATCTACAACATTTCACTTACACGTCCATACAAAACAAAAATATCTTACTTAGCTATCCTACAATCACTACCTCATCACCTAATGACAGCCATACTTTGTTCCTACAAATCACTAAATCTATACTGCACAATCTGCAAGTAAACCACACAAATATAAATGTCATTACGGTATTCTAACATTCGGTATTATCAATATTCAGTTAAATTAAGTTTCAGAATTCCGGTCTCGATATGTTGCAGTACGTGATAATGGTATTTTGATAATTTGAAGCAGATCCATATATATATATATATATATATATATATATATATATATATATATACATATATTATGTATACATATATATATAGCTTGTAGGTGTGCAGGTTTGTATACAATATTGTGGGCTCAGAGAGCTTTGACCCCCCCCCCATTTTTTTTGTTTTGTGACCTTGAGAGTATTCCTGTTTTGAGTAGTAATGTAAATGCCATTTAGATGACACACAATTATTTGCAGTAATCCCAACAACAATACTTTGTTTTCTACCTCTGTTGGTGTAGAATGAACCTGACCTGCACAGAAAATTATGGATTTATATTTCTAACTACCCTTATACTTTAATGACCACTGGCACAAAGTTTGGCACTGATTAGTCATTTTACCTGGCAAATGTTTCTGTCTTACCTCAGAAAAGAGGCATTTATGCCTGCTAGGTCATATGCAGCTAACAAATACATAAACAAAGAGCAATATATTTTTTAATTTTTTTAAGAAACTTTCTTCATTTTTAAACATCTTTATTAAGCTATCACATTTTATATTACAATGTGAGTTCGCAAACACAGATTCATAGGTGCATACTAGGCAAATGACCACTGGGACCTTTATAAGCCTAGCCATGCAACCCACAAGTTATTGTGCCTTAGAGGTTATTTTAAAGGGTGTATGTTAGTTTGGGCATGATTTAACAGCTGTCCATGTCCATCAGAGACAAAAGTGTCAAGCCAGTTGTGAATTTCCAATTTCCCATCCACTGGTCCAGCTTGTGCTTGAATAGGATTAGGGAAGGGCTCTGCTTCATATGGATGGGAAGCCTATTCCTGAGAACTGAGATTCTCTGAAATATATACCTCTTCCTCTGATATATTCTATTTATGTCACAGTCAAACTTTGAATCCTTCGATCAAGTAGTTATGTTGGTTTTATTTTGTGGAGATACAAAATTCCATCAGAGCAGGATCCAAAAATGCCTTGTATGCCTCATTAATCATCCCTCAGCAATCCATAGGAAATGGAGTAAAGAGCTGGGGCTTTAAGGTGATCTGCATAGGACATTGTGTTTATGCTGTGTATTCTTTTTGTGAGGAATGTCTATGAATGTTCCAGTTGTTGCTTGTGCCTGGTCAGGTACATACAAAAAAGTGTGCTATATTCAATGATGGATCTGATGATGACTGAGTACAGTGGCACAATGACATCCCTGGAGCTAGCTCTCATGCCCTTGCTTATAAGTTGAGTGACATAGAATGATTTTTTACAACCTTAGACATATGTTGGTTGAAAGCCAGGTTACTATCTACATGAGTCCAGAAATCCCTGACTACTGTATCTACTTTTAGGGGTGTTTTATCAATGATGTAGTTTGCCTGGGAGTGTGACTTCCCAAAAGATACTATTATGTATTTCTCCACTTTGACTTTTAAGCTGTGGCTTTGAAACCAATTATTTGTCTGTGTAAGACCTTGTGGATAGATGTTACTATCTTGGAGGGTATGATTGCTCCTAGCTTGAAATTGTCTGCAAACTCAGTAAGCCAAAGGACCTTGACATTGGCCTTAACTTCAAAAAAATAGATTCCAAAGAGAAGCGAGCTTGGCGCAGAGCCCTGGGGTGGGGAGTCACTATGAGTAACTGACCTTTTTGTGGAGGTGGTCTCTTGCCAATCCTAACTTCCTGGGTCCTGTCTGTGAGACAGCTGGCTATCCAGTGAGTTACATAGGAGTCTATGGCTTTTTCCATGAGTTTGTCTACAATTTCCAAGCAGGGTATTTTATTAAATGCCTTAGCTAGGTGAAGAAAAAGTATGCACCATCTTGCCCTTATCCATTGCCTCAGTGACCTTCTCAAAGAAGTCCACCAGGTTCAGAAAGTATGACCTGCTTTTGACGAGTTGAAATAGGATTGTGTACAGTGTTTGCCGGTTTCCTATGTGACTGTCAATCAGTTCCATGATAATTCTTTCCAAGGCTTTGCATGTAAGACTAGTCAGACTAATGAGTCTGTCATTCCAAGAACCCATTCATGGTGTGCCCTTGTGTAGATGGATGGCAGTTGCAGTATTCCATTCTTGTGGCATGAAGCCTGTCTGGAGAGTATGGTTGAATAGAGACACTAGTGGCCCTGATAGGTCATATTTCAGGCAACTTAGGAGGCATCCTGAAATATTATTATGGCTCACTAAAGCTGAGTTCTTGACCTTAGAGAGCACATCTAAGATCTGCTCCTTAGATGGAGGGATTACTTAAATGTTTTTTTTTTTTTTTTTACTAAGGGTGGCTGGGAGTGAGAGGTGGATAAATCTGGGGATGAATTTATCAGCCAGAGAATTTGCTTTATCTCCTGGTTCCATGAATGTGGGTCTATTTACCAATAACCTGGCATACTGTTGTCTGTTGCCTTTGAGATTTCAGACATAGTTAAAGAAGACCTTAAGGTTGTCCTTGGTCTGGGATGCTATCTGTACCTCAAAATTTGCTTTGTTGGATTTAATTAGTCCTCTTAGTTGTTTATTCAGCTTTATGAGAGAGTTTGTTATCTTTTTATTTGTGTTACCCATCCTAATTTTAGTTATGACTTTTTTTTTGTTGTTGTATAACCTGTTTAATTTTGCATTCTCCCACATGATTGTTCTATGAATAATATCTCATAGGCCACTGTGTTATCTGGGTATGGAGTCACTTGTAATTTTGACAGGTTATCACTTAATAAAAGGCATTTTGCCTTGGAGTAGTTAGTTCTTTCTAACTGTTAAAGGCTTTGCTGAGATTACACATTGATTCTTATTTTGAAGGAGACTGCTTTGTGGTCTAACCATACCAGAGAGGACAAGAACTTTGTACCTGTAGTAGGTGTCAAAGCCATGGCCTGAAGCTCAATGCCAAAAAGTGTATTGTCATCCCCTTTGGTAAAAACTCTGTATCCATGAACTACCACATAGCTGGTAGTCTACTTAATGCCAAAAATGTGATAAGAGACCTTGGGACACAGGTGGACAGTAGTCTCTCCTTTGATAATCACATCGCCACAGTGGTCAGGAAATCCTTCTACGTGGCTCATCTCATCACAAAAGGATTCTCATCCAGAAAAAAAGAGGTCATTGTTCCCCTCTACTCATCACTCATTAGACGCATTATAGAGTACAACACCCCTTTTGGTATGTACCTCACAAGACATCTACAACAACTGGAAAGACCACAGAAATATCTCACAAAGACGATTACTGGCCTCAAACAGATGCCCTATGCAGACAGTCTCAAAAAGCTACAGCTTTACTCCATCGCATATCGCCTACTCAGGGGCGATCTCATCTCTGTCTAACATACAAAGCTATGTCAAACCCAGAGCTGTTGCACATGCTCCACTTAAAGAAATCCCAATCCATCCGAGCTACATGCTCTAGGGACCTTAACCTTGTCACCACAATAAACAGAACATGCTGGAGGGATAAATTCCTGTCCCAGAGACTTCCCATACTCTGGAACAGACTACCTATCTATGTCAAACAGAGCTCCTCATTAGCACTCTTCAAGAAAAATATTGATGATTGGATGGGAAATGAGAAATTCACCCCGGGGATCACTTCTGTGGCTCTGCTCGACAGGGGCACAGGAAAATAATTTTCTTGGGTGGCGAAAGCCAGGGTACATTTTTTGGCTAGGCTTGTATGGGCCCTAGGGCCGATAGCCTAGTACCTACCTATGAACCTATGAACCTATGAACTAGTCAAGGGCATTTGTGTTTACAAAGTCTAGAAAATTCCTGTACCTGAAAATCTGGGGCTGTGTATTATTCCTGGTATGTAGAGGGATAATTACCGTCCCCCACGAGTATGGTATTTGGTTGAATAGTGAGTGTCTTCAATAGGTCTAAGTAGGAGTTATGGGTTTTATAGGACATAAAAAGTGACTACAGCTTGGTAGGATATGGCATGAAACTTTCTCTTTGGGAATCTAGGCTTTTATCTGCTTTGCAATATTCAAAACTTAAATTATGGGTGGTTTAAATTTTTATTTCCATTTTCTAGTAAATAATTTTTTTGGTGATATGACAAAGCAATATTATTCCTGACTGCATTTGTATGATGTAAAACACAAAATCTTCATCACATCAGCCTTTCAGGAAAAATTATTTTGGTTGGACACTGAAGGTCACCACTCTTCTGCCTCTTTCTAGATAGTTACATCACTCACTACTGGTATTTTATATACTCCGTAGTGTCATACTATAGGTGTAGGGTAGATGATTGACAATGACGTTACCAAATGTAACTTCAGTGAATCCATATAGATGAAATCAACAACATCAGAGTAGTTGTTTTGGAAAAATGCGTTCTGTTGAAAGACACAAAGCATTAGCATAAGCATTATTTTAAGTGCAACAACACAATCCTACACCCTATATCCATAACCCTAACCCTAATCTAACATGCAATTTAATTGTAAATATAATTGTAACCTTAACCCAAAATCTAACCCTAAATGTAACTATAATCCAAACTTTAACCCCTGCCCAGACACCAATGTTAAACCTAAAGCCATTGACTTCTACCCACATAAAGAAAAGCATTTGAATAACTGGTCTTTCATACATTGTCGCATTAGACCAAGTCATCTTAATGATATGGCTTATGATAAATTCTTTCTAGATTTCTCTGTAGCTTCCAAAGATAAAACGTTGATTGAGACCCAGACAATAGATTTATTAGTAGCGTATGTGCTGGAGTAATCAGGCTGAGAAGATAGACATGAGCAGCTGATGAAAGCTCACTCATTCTTGAGACAGAAATGCAACCTTACCCACTATATAAATTAAGTCCAACATGCCATATATGACCTGCAGTCATTATTAAAACTGTGCATGAAAATATTCACATTTCACAGGACCTGCATTGTGGGAATACATGCACATTGGGCTATTTTGTGGGTCCTGATAAGTCAGAGGAGAAAACTGATGCATCCATGCCTACATGAATGACACCTCTTCCTCTAGTCAATAAACATCCTAGAAATTGCTTATGTATTGCCTGCAAAGGATATACTTTATGTTACTTTGCAGGCAAATCCAGAATGAAGAATGGGGGACTCCCATGAGCTGATGGGGAGAACAGCAGCCATTAGACAGGGAGTGAATGGTCGTGGTCTTGGGTACAAAAACAACTATGAAAAGATATGCGTTGTTACCTGTATACTATTTTGCTTTCATTCAGAAAGTTTCTTAGAACATGTTTTATATTAGTTTGAAACAAAATTTTTGCTCTTATGCCTCACACTAATATTTCCCAAGTGTTTGTTGCACTGCACAGAAAGTGCCTGCCTAACCACATAAAAGCTGATTATAATCTGTTCTATCAGTAGTGGTGAAAGAGACACTTTGCCATTTTCAGAAAAGATTGAATAGCATAGAATAGCTCTGTGATACTTTCTTTTTTAACATATTGAAATATAGTACTGACACAAAGAATATAAAATAGAGGGATCAAACGCTCCAGCATTGTCACATAATCCTACACTCTGGCACATTGTCAAGTATGAGTATTTAAACTACTAGATAGTGACCATTGTCCTTCCACCAATGTTAACATGGTCTAATCCATGTTGAAGCGATTATGAATCAGTGGAATAACACCATTTAATTGACAGTAGTCTGAAAACTTAGATAATCATTGGCCAGGATCGTAGCCCTGAAGGTTTGAGAAATAGATGCCAAATAGGACAGGACCCAAAGCTGGGCCCTCTGGTACACCATTGGTAAGTTTTTTGCTTTCAGAAGTGGGACCAATGATTGTAACCACATGGATTCTTAGCTATCTGCCACACATTAGGATTTATATTCATATTTACAAGTCTTTTAATAATGCCTACAAGTAGAACAGTGTCAAAGGTCTTGTCTCAATCCAGATAAGCTGTATTTACTGCATGATAGCTATCAATTGCTTTTGTTTCTTTTTTTAAAGAAATGATTAAAAAATCAAGTTAATTTCTTTGATAAAGGGAAATTGACAGGAACCCTAGATATTCAATATCCAGATTAATGAGATCTGAGATAACGTGCTCAGTTATGACAACCTAACATATACACAGCTTCTTACCACCTATAGAATTATCCAGCATCCATCTGCTAGTTCAGCAGTAAATAGCATTCTACGCAGCTATGTTCCCACTCAGTTATTATGATCTATTGACCAAAACACTCCAGTAAGTGCACAAACCTATCAAATCTGCTGGGGGAGTTTCTATACTCCTACCATGTTGCTAAGGCATGGAACTCCTTACCTGTATCCATCAGGTCAATACTCTCCCTCCTAACCAAATCTAACTCTGTTCTTGCACAGTACCAGGTTAAACTATATCCCTAAATGTGATTAAGTAGGTATTCATACTTTATTATTTCCTTACTCTCCTTTCTTCACTCACTTCTTTACTTTTATCAATTTATCTCCCTTGGCTTTCTCTCTAAATTTACCATAAGTCTACTTTTCAACTCACTTCATATTGCAATTGCTGTTTCTATCATACTAAATTACCTTTCATTTCTGTACAAACTGGCTATATTTTCTTTAAATATTAACTTATCTATTGTTAGCCAATGTTTTTATATTATGTCTAATTTGGTATGATTATTTAAAGTGCAGATGCTTTGTATTATTGTTGAAGATTGTAAAATTATTGCTCTTAAAATGTTTTGTAATACTTTGGAGCTTTTTTCTTCAGGCCTCCATTGATATGGGCTCCTACCCACTCAGACTTTCCCAGTAATCAAATGTCAATAAATAAATAAATAGCGTCACATATGAGGCTAGTGAGATTAATAGATCTATAGTTACCAGGGCCCTTGTTTGGGCCATTCTTGTGTAACAGCAATATTATTCCTGACTGCATTTGTATGATGTAAAACACAAAATCTTCATCACATCAGCCTTTCAGGAGAAATTATTTTGGTTGGACACTGAAGGTCACCACTCTTCTGCCTCTTTTTAGATAGTTACATCACTCACTACTGGTATTTTATATACTCCGTAGTGTCATACTATAGGTGTAGGGTAGATGATTGACAATGACGTTACCAAATGTAACTTCAGTGAATCCATATAGATGAATGCAACAACATCAGAGTTGTTGTTTTGGAAAAATGCGTTCTGTTGAAAGACACAAAGCATGAAAAAATATGCGTTGTTACCAGTATACTATTTTGCTTTCATTCAGAAAGTTTCTTAGAACATGTTTTATATTAGTTTGAAACAAAATTTTTGCTCTTATGCCTCACACTAATATTTCCCAAGTGTTTGTTGCACTGCACAGAAAGTGCCTGCCTAACCATATAAAAGCTGATTATAATCTGTTCTATCAGTAGTGGTGAAAGAGGCACTTTGCCATTTTCAGAAAAGATTGAATAGCTTAGAATAGCTCTGTGATACTTTCTTTTTTAACATATTGAAATATAGTACTGACACAAAGAATATAAAATAGAGGGATCAAACGCTCCAGCATTGTCGCATAGTCCTACACTCTGGCACATTGTCAAGTATAAGTATTTAAACTACTAGATAGTGACCATTGTCCTTCCACCAATGTTATCATTGTCTAATCCATGTTGGAGCGATTATGAATCAGTGGAATAACACCATTTAATTGACAGTAGTCTGAAAACTTAGATAATCATTGGCCAGGATCGCAGCCCTGAAGGTTTGAGAAATAGATGCCAAATAGGACAGGACCCAAAGCTGGGCCCTCTGGTACACCATTGGTAAGTTTTTTGCTTTCAGAAGTGGGACCAATGATTGTAACCACATGGATTCTTAGCTATCCGCCACACGACATTAGGATTTATATTCAGATTTACAAGTCTTTTAATACCGCCTACAAGTAGAACAGTGTCAAAGGTCTTGTCTCAGTCCAGATAAGCTGTATTTACTGCATTATAGCTATCAATTGCTTTTGTTTCTTTTTTAAAGAAATGATTAAAAAATCAAGTTAATTTCTTTGATAAAGGGAAATTGACGGGAACCCTAGATATTCAATATCCAGATTAATGAGATCTGAGATAATGTGCTCAGTTATGACAACCTAACATATACACAGCTTCTTACCACCTATAGAATTATCCAGCATCCATCTGCTAGTTCAGCAGTAAATAGCATTCTACGCAGCTATGTTCCCACTCAGTTATTATGATCTATTGACCAAAACACTCCAGTAAGTGCACAAACCTATCAAATCTGCTGGGGGAGTTTCTGTACTCCTACCATGTTGCTAAGGCATGGAACTCCTTACCTGTATCCATCAGGTCAATACTCTCCCTCCTAACCAAATCTAACTCTGTTCTTGCACAGTACCAGGTTAAACTATATCCCTAAATGTGAATAAGTAGGTATTCATACTTTATTATTTCCTTACTCTCCTTTCTTCACTCACTTCTTTACTTTTATCAATTTATCTCCCTTGGCTTTCTCTCTAAATTTACCATAAGTCTACTTTTCAACTCACTTCATATTGCAATTGCTGTTTCTATCATACTAAATTACCTTTAATTTCTGTATAAACTGGCTACATTTTCTTTAAATATTAACTTATCTATTGTTAGCCAATGTTTTTATATTATGTCTAATTTGGTATGATTATTTAAACTGTAGATACTTTGTATTATTGTTGAAGATTGTAAAATTATTGCTCTTAAAATGTTTTGTAATACTTTGGAGCTTTTTTCTCCAGGCCTCCATTGAAATGGGCTCCTACCCACTCAGACTTTCCCAGTAATCAAATGTCAATAAATAAATAAATAGCGTCACATATGAGGCTAGTGAGATTAATAGATCTATAGTTACCAGGGCCCTTGTTTGGGCCATTCTTGTGTAACAGCATTGTTTTTCAGGCTTTGACGATGTAACAAGTGGAGAAGCTTAAAGTTTGTTTAGTAGTGGTTCAGATATGTCATATTTGTCACTGATAATCAGGTACCTTGCTATATAAGCAGTCATGGATGAAGGGGTCTTTAGATTTTGAGAGGGGTGAGAGAACTTCTTCCCTATTAAAGGGAGTGGCAGAGACTGTGACTCTGTAAAATAGGTGTAACTATGAGTGGAATAATTTTTTTTACTAAATCTGTCAGCTAGAATATTAACTATTTTTTGGGACAGAAAATGAACTGTGAACTAGTTAGAATACTGCCAGGTGTTAGTTCTTAACTTCTAGACATAGTTAATGAAAGATTAGATTTTTTTAGTGGCTATTTTGAGTTGTTACTCAGCATTGAGTTCCCTAATAGTACCCTTAAGCTCTTTACTAATCTTCTTAAGTGTGCTCTTAAGTTAGGTAGAATGAGACGTCTTACAGATGTTAAGTGATTTCTTTCTCATTTTATATAATTTATTTATACCAGTATTCTACCAATATTTTTATTTTTTTAGTTATCAGCTTTTGTGTATCAAGAAAGCCCAACTGGGCTGCTGAAAGCCCTTTGTCAGCAGAGGCCCAGGGAGAAAATTTTCATTACAATACATTGGATACAAATGCAGCAACATTGACATAATGCAACAGCATTCTTGATGCATCACACAGCAACAAAATACAGGAGATGCAGAGATACTTTACATTTATAAAATAAGTGAAGCAGTATAAATAGATGTAGAACTCGGTAGAAACACACAAGAACATATATGGAGAAAAGAAAGTAGTGAAAGGATGGGTAAAACCAGGTGCCAGAAAAGATAAGTCGTGAAGCAATTGCCTATAGATGATGTAAAGATATCCTTTGTGATGTAAGTACTGAGATTTCAACATTAGCCTGCATTAGTTCAACAACAAAGCCAGATGTTGCTTACATGGCTTTTTACATGCAATTTGACTGATGTTAGGCTTTCCATTTGCCACAAGACTGACACAATGGACTTCCTCAGATTTTAGACATAATAGGAGAACAGGCAGTCATCTAATTGTTGTTAGATTTACTAATGGCAACGGTTTTCTGCTGGGGCCCTTGCTAATCAGCATATACTTTTTTAAACTCCAAATTAAAAATCAGGAACTGCTGTTAAACCAGTGTGCTGACAATTCTAAATTATGTGTTCCACTTGAATCCCCTTCTGATAAGCAGGCTCTACAAAGTGAAAACATGTTAATAGCTGGTGCACTGAAAAATGGGCTGAAATTAAATTTTGCAAAATACATGGTGGTTGGGGTTGCTATAATGGTTAAGTATGTACCTTATTGATGCAAGGTGCAGGGTTTGATTCTCACCTTTGAAAGGAAAACTGGATAGGCTTAAAAGGCCCGCAAGGGTACCTAGCCTAGCATTTATCTGTGAACCTATTTGGCAAACAAGCACTCCATCCAACTTATTGTATAGAAAATACCACACTCCAGAACAAACATATTGTGAGACTCCCTTGCCACATGGGTCACTAGCTCCCTCGCTTTCGACCATCAAGTTGTAACAGTCAGGAGAGCCTTCTGTATGGTGCAGATGTTCAAAACTGAGATTTTCTCTTGGTCCAAAAGGCATTTCCTCTAGGTTCAAAGATTTCCTGACCCCTCTATATTCTGCACTTATCAGGCCCATCATAGAAGATAAATGCCTCCTTTGGGATGTATCTTACTAAACATATTAAGCAGTATGAAAGACTCCAAAGGTTACCTGCAAAAAAAAAAAAAAAGTTATCTGGACTTAAGTACTTGATCTATCAAGAGAGTCTGGAAGCCTTATTCAGGTTGCGTTTACAAAGGGGTAACGAGGTACTCTGCTTGATGTGGAGAGGAAGTCTATTCCACAGATGGGGGAGTTTCTGGGACACAAATCTGTCCTGCCAACAAGCTGTATTGATGTCACAGACCAGGTTGAGGTTGCGTGTGTGGATTACTCGAGTGGAGCTTGACTTGCAGATATACAGCAGTCCCATCAAGGCGGGGTCTGAGATTGCATCGTATACCAGACAGAGGTGATCTATGAGGAGTCTGCATTTAACTGAGTAGAGGGACAGGAACTTTAGCCTAGAATTTACCTATGAACTCTTTTATTTGGGAGAGGAGGATTTGAATTGCATATAGCCAGAAAGTTCTTATTAAACTAAGTGACATCATCAAGTGGTAGAGAGTTTAGGTTGTTATAAGGTTTGAAATTAATTAATAAAAGTTTTTATTAAGTGTGGTGCAATTTCTAATAAATTTGTATTGGTGCGGCTTGTTGATATGAGTTTGATATCTAACAGCAAATGTTGGAAGTTGATCATAAAAGGTTGAAGTGATGTTGTTATGAGAGGAGGTGCACATCCTGTCAGGTAGTACCTCTCTCTCTTACTATGTTTATCCTATGTTGTTGGTACAGTTATATGTTAGGAGGAAACCATATAATTTTTATGGAGTTTGAGAAATATTCAGAGCTAATGGTGAGACAATCTATATTTAAGTCACCCAGTTAAATCATTTCCTGGGGATGTTTGAAGATATTCAGCAAATGATATCTCTTGTGGTAGTATGTTATTATATAAACCAATAATATTTAGGATCTTATGGTATTTTAATTGAAATTGGGAGAGAAGTATCTCTGCATTACTAAACTGAGGAGGAAACAAAATTTGTTATAAAGTTTGTGTAGATAATTGATGCCCCCTTAGCCCTTTTATGAGTTTTCTCAGTGGGAAGCATGTTATATTTGGGAGTAGTATTTCTTTATTTTGAATGTCTTGCTTGTGGCACGTTTCTGAGGCCACCAGTATATCAGGAGAGTCGTATGCCAGATTTTATTACAGATGATCTAGGATCCTGAGATTAGCATGTAGAGGTGAAGTCTAGGTCATTTTGGAAGATTTTTGGGTAGGCTAGAGTTGCTTGGTGAAATTTTTATATCTGTTGATCATGCAGTCTGCAGAGGACCTAGGTTAGGATTAATATCAACACACAATTGCAGAGTTGGAGGGTTATAGATTTTGGTATGTAGCCACTTATATTTTTTCATGTTTTGAAGTTGCATTTGGGAGCATATCGTCAAGCTTTAGGTAGTGGTTCTTGAAAAAATGAATATTGATGGATTCAAGGGTGGGATAATACTATAGTATGCATATTTGTGGTATTTAGGGGTCTGTTTTTAAATTTCAAATTATATTTGATGTGGCTAGGGACTGCCTTATCAATACAACTATTTAAGGTGAAGTAGAAATCAGAGGATAGCAGCATTAGCAATAGGAACCATCAGAGGAGGAGGATTACACTGTTTAAGTCATCAAATAACTGAAGAAATTTGTTTTTTGAAGTCGCTAAACACAGAAGTGTTTACATGGAAATATTACCACTTTTGAAGGAAAAGGTCATTAATTTATGATCTGACTTAACAAGGCATGATGAAACATATGGAGATGTGAAAGAAGTGGCCATATCTGTGAGCGCTAGATCAAGGATACTGGGGTACAAGTAGGATGGATAACTATTTGTAAAAGAGAGACAGCATTTATAATGTCAAGAAGGCACTGTGTATGTCAACCATAGGCAAAGTGGGTCAGCCATTTTATGGATGGATAGTTGAAGTCCCCAGGTAGAAAAGTGTTGGGAGTAAAGGTATTTCAGCTAATGTGCTAAAATAGCTATCATTCTCAGAAGAGGATATAGGAGGTATTCTATAACTAGTTATGAAGTGGTATTTATTCTTCTATGCAGAGACCTGGACATCTAGATATTTAAATGTGCTATCCCATGGAATGTGTCAGGAGATAATGATGTTCTTTACAAATCGTGATACTCCCCAGTGCTTTCATTGCTTTTGAATCGTGTCTTTGTAACTACTCAAACTGGAATGTGTTAAAGATGCAGGTGAGCCTCAGGTTCACACAAGTTTTTTTAAGGTTCCTAGCAATGAGTAGAGCAACCTTAACGTGTTCCAAATTAGAATGCACTTGTTTTTAATAGTCCATCAACTAGACTCTGCCTAAATAGCCACTATGGGGGCAGCATAATCTTTAACCAAAATGCAAAAGCCTTGATAACAGGATTGCAGACTACTGCTGTTAAACCAGAAAGACTTGTTAGCCATTTCATCTCAAGCTAACACATACTGAATCCCAAAACAATGACACATGTTAAGCAGATAATCATTAATGCCAATTATCTTGTCTTTGAATCTTGGTATAATTCTTGGTGATGTCAAAATACCACTCAAGACTAGTGTCTTCACTGCCTCAGACTCATGTATATCAAACTCAGTCATATCCTTCTGCATGTCTCTCTGGGTAGAGTGCCAATGTCATTCACCCTGACATGGACAACTATCAGATTGTAATCATATTTATCAAGTGGGATTTAAGAGTGTTGTTTGGTCATGGATCCAGAAATGCAGGTATGTAGATGACATCATATGCTTATCCAGGCTGGTGAGGATGGTGTCTGTCTCCATGACAGCAGGGTAACCTGTTACAAAAATATTTACCATAGGTAGATGCATTCTCACTTGGTCATAAGGTCTTGAAGTCTATACATTTGTGACTCTTACAGGTATGTGTACTCTTTGCAGCTGGAAGTGTGAAGGTGGGTGTGTTGCTGTGTGAGCTAATGCCTGAGGTTTCTTAATCTTTAGCCTGTAAGTCTTAGGCAATGTTCTCATAGGATCATCATAGGATCATAGGAGGTTACTAGGATAATGGCCCTGGGGCCCTTACAAGCCTATCCAAGTTAAACCCTTGTTCCCAAGAGTGTCCATTTAAAGCAGACACTAAAATCAACATCTATTGCCCCTGTCCAACAGGGACACAGGTGGAACATCTGGGAGAATTTCTGGTTACCCATCCAGTCGTTCAAATTGAGCTTAAATAGGGTCAACAAGGGGCTCTGTTTACAATGAATTGGAAGCCTGTTCCAAAGGTGATGCAACCTCTGGGAGACAAATTTGTCCCTCCAGCAGGTTCTGTTGATGTCACATACTAGGTTAAGATCCTTAGAGCGAGTGATCCATGTGCCATTTCGCTTGCAAATTGCAGCATTTCCATTAAAGAAGGTCGGAAATTACCTTATATGCAGGGCACAGGTCACCCCTAAGCAGTCTGTATGACACAGAGTAAAGTGACAGTGATTTCAGTCTGTCCACATATGACAGATGCTGGAGGTCCTGAATTTTCTTTGTAAGGAACCTTTGTGGTCTCTCCAATTGCTGCTGGTGCTTGGAAAGGTACATACCAAAGAGACCTTTGTATTCTATTAGTGGCCTCATGAGGGAAGAGTACAGGGGGTTTATAACCTCTATTATTCTTAAGGCAATGCTCTTACTTATGAAATGAGCAATACAAAACGCCCTTCTTACTACCGTGGAGACATGGTGATCAAAGCTAAAGTTGCTGTCAACCTGTATGTCCACATCTCTTGCCACTGAATGCATGTTTCGGGTATTGCTATTGATGTGCTAGTTTGCAGAAACATTGCCCTTGCTAAAGGGGATGATAATGCATTTCTTTGCATTTAGTTTAAGACCATGAATTTTGGCACCGGTCATTAGTCTGTGTAAGTCCCTCTTGCAGGATGTTGACATCATTTGGGGACTCAGTGACTGCTCTCAGTTTACAGTCATCAGCAAACTTTGTCAGCCACAGACCTTTACTTTTTGGCTGGACTTCAGAGAAGTAGATTCTGAACAGTACGGGTCCCAGAACCAAACTCTGCTGGACACTGCTGGCTACAGGTTTACTACAGGAGACAGATTCCCCTATTTTAACTGTATGAGTTCTATCAGTGAGCCAGTTTGCAACCAACCTGACAATATATGGATTAATGCCCAACTGGGTGAGTTTATCAATGATGCCTGCATGGAGTTTGTGTCCAAAGCCTTGTCCAAGTCCAGGTAAGCTGTATGCACAGACTTACCCTCATTTACGGCTTTGGTGACTGTCTCAAAGAAGTCCACCAAGTTTAACAGACATGATCTCCCCTTGACAAAGCAAAACTGGGTGGGGGTGAAGATTTTGGACAGTTCCTATATCTTTATTGATAAGGTCCATAATGATTCGCTCCATGACCTTGTAGATAAGGCTGGTCAAGCTAATCGGTCTATAGTTCCTGGGGTCAGTGGATGCACCCCCTTTGTGCAAAGGGATGAAGGTAGCTGTTTCCATTTTGCTGGGACAAAGCCATGCTTAGGCTGTGATTAAAAAGAGTACCCAGTTGTGTTTTTAATTCCTGTTTTAACTCAAGTAGAACAGCCAGGGATGTTATCTGGTATTTTTGGCCTTGGAGATGGCATTTAACGCCTGCTCCTTAGAGGTACTAGGTAGTGGACAGGTGGAACGAATACTTAGGGGTATGTGTGGCAGGGACAGGGGAGTGAAATTTTCACTGAACCTGTCAGTCAACAGGTTTGCTATATCCACAGATTCTGTATATGTAGTACCATTGACTACAAGTTCAGAGCAAATCTGGAAGTTTAATTTGAGATTACAGATGTAACTAAAGAATGCCTTATGGTTGTCCTTAGTTTGGGAAGCTAATTTGGATTTGTAGTTGCCTTTGGAGGACTTCATAAGAAGTCTTATTTGCTTGTTTGTGTTGCAAAAGGCGTGTTATCAGTTTTGAGACCCCTCCTTCCTACTCTTTGACAGCAATTGCTCTCTCTTATTCTATAGCCTGTTAATGGCAGATGTCCACCAGGCAGGTTTGTTCTTCCTTGAAGATCTTACTCTGGTGCTGTCATGTATGACAGAGTCAGTAAAATTGTACAGATGTTTGTATAAAGCACTGGTGTATAACCCAGCATACGTGTCTATTCCCTTTGTGAGGGGAGGGCCTATGAAGCTATTTATGCTGTCTCATAAGAGGTTGTAATTGGCCTTGGAAACATTTTTTATTCTGGTTGCTGCTAAGGGAAGTTCTAGTGTTATAGTTACTTCTAATGAGATTGATTTGTGGTCAGACCTCATCAGGGAGGGCAGTACACTAGAAGTGGTAAAACAGTCCTCCATATAGGTGAACACCACATCCAGGATATTTGAGTCTCTTGTGGGGGTATCAAATAGCTGATTCATGGCATTGGAGTTGACAAAATCCAGGAACCTTTGAGCAAGTGAATTAGAACATGTATAATTTACTCAGTCAATGGAAGGGTAATTAAAGTCTCCCAAAACCAGGGTGTTCAGTTGTATCTTGACTGACTCAAGTAGATCCAAGTAGGCTGAGTGGATGTCCTGATTCATGGAGGGGATCCTATGGCTGGCTATGATTTGAATAGGGTTCTTACCAACAGTCAATTGCACCTGAAGTAATTCCAAGGAATTGTGCTGTATAACCAATCTAGAGGTATATTTATTTTTAATGACTAATGATACACAATCTCCTTTAGTTCTCATGCCTTCAGTTTATGGTTTGAATGTGTGAAAGGAAATGTAACCTGGTATGGTTGGGGTGCTCTTCGCAACCTTAAACCTGATCTATGTGATGGCGCAAATGTCAGCATCTTCTAAGGCTGCTCCAAATGAGTGTAGTTTCAAATTTAGACTACTAGAGTTTAGCAGCATATCCCTGAGGTTGTTGTTAGACGGTATTTTTACTTGGGAATTTTGTTGTTGTGACATTTCCTAAAAAAGCAGTATGGGGGTGGCAAGATCCTTAGCCAGTATCTGAAATCCCAGGGGTAACAGATGAAGACCATCTCTGGCAAAGCATTGAGGTCTGTCGGCCATATCATCCCAGGCTTACAGATACTGGATCCCCTTGGAATGAGACAAGAAACTTAGCCAATTGTTGAATTCAATCACTGTTTGTTTGTATTGTGGCATCATCCTAGGCAAGGGTAATATGCTGCTTAAGGCTAAGGATATACCTGCCTGAGACACATAATCAGAGAGCTCAGTTATGTCACTCTTCAAATAGTCCAGTGAGGTATGTCTCAAGTCATTCACACTAGCATGGATGATGATGGAGTCATAACAGTACATGTTGTTGAGACACTTGAGTGCGTGTGTGATGTGACAGATCTTGGCACCTTACAGACAGCTGACCTAGAACTTTTCCTTTTCCAACCTTGTGAGAGGGTCATCTGTGTGTCTCACAATAGTCACTTATGACTAAGATGTTTAGCTTTGTGTTATGCATTATGGGCTTCTCTGATTAGACACGTGTGTGAGATGTTATGTGTATCATGTTCTGCATAGGATGTATTATGTAAAGTGTGTGTTTGGGAGGTCTCTCGTGTTTCAGTAAGCTTCTGGTAAGGACCTCCACATATGTGGGTTTATGTGTTGTTGGTTTGGTTGGTGAAGGAGGTGTGGTGTGTATGCTGACTACCTGCTTAGTGTCAGATGTACTGACTGGTGAGTGAGAGAGCCTAGATTCTGGGTTTTTATACAGATGGATCTCTGATATATTGCATTTGTGTGAACTAGAAGAAAAGGATTGTCTGTGTACATAAGGCAATTACTACATTGCCCAAGGATACCCATGTCAACCAAGCTGGCTGGGGTGGGAAATTGTCCTCCCATAATGCTACGTAAGCTGTAGTGCGGTCAGAAACAGGGAGAGGACAAGAAAGACCAGGTAAAGTAAAGGACAGGATAAGAGGTCAGAAATATGAAAGGCTAGTGGGTAAGATCTGTGTTCGTACCCCAGGAGATTTGTTAAATGTATCACCTGTCAGTGAGGCACACTCACAAGAACTCACTGATGGAGCACCAGCTAAGTACTAAGGGAAATTTGCAAGTAGAAATGTTCGCATGTATAATCACCAAGGGTAACCACCTCTGTGTGGCAGTGTGTAATGGTGCACTTCACACAAATGTGGGGCTTATGTAGCAAATGTAAGCAAACACAATTAAAGAAATTAACCAATAAAGAGCTCAAACTTGAGCCAGTTCCAGTGAACTTCCATCAGATGAGTTCTAACTGCATGCTCCTGCCACTAGGATGCAGGCTAATCCTCTCAAACAAAAGATAGCCCAGTTTCAGTGCTCAAGTAAACAGAACTAGATTCAGCAGGTCTGAATATAGTCTATGCTCCAGCAATTAAAATGCAACAATACAGAAAAAGTAGGTCAAATAGGCAATGTTACAGTAAAAAAATACAGTTTGAAAATGCAGTTGGTTTAGTGGAACTGTTCTCTGCGATGTGCATTCATGTTTTACCTATTGAATATATTCTGAGGTGAGAAGGTAGCCTCCAAGTTAATTAAATACTTTCACATCTCACAAAATAAATAACTGTGAAGTGGCAATAAAGTGGTGTTATTAAGAATGACACTTACTACACATTACCTCCAAATATATAGTGCTATTAGGCTGGATACAGAAGGGCAAAATCTGGCTGAAATTCAATACTGGACAGAGCAGTTGAAGAGGTATAAAAACAGGACATGTTAATAACTTACTTTTGGTATAAGACAAATGTGGATAATTTGCTGGACTAGAAGTAAGTGGTAATATGAGATATGGCTAAATGATAACAAAATGTGAGCCATGACTAATGAAAAAAAAAAAAAAAAAAAAAAATGTAAAACTAACATAAATATGTAGGATCAGTAAGGCAATCAGAAACAACTGGCAAATTTAAATCGAATTGCTTTCCTGAGTAGGCTAACACTGTCTCTGCCTAGCTAGTAAAAGCAATGAACAATGGAGACACTAACCCAGTGGATCTGGGTGTAGTAACTGACTGTAATAGCTACAGATAATCTAAACCTGTAGTTTAAAGTGCAGTAAATGTAAAGCAAATTGATTCAATGTTGTATCAGTACAGCAATCAGTTAAGTAATAAAAGTATATCTCAAAGGTAACATTGTAATCTCCAGTGCAGTACTGTAGCTGCAGGAGCTTTTAAATCTGTACCACTGTGGTAATCAATAAAAAGCAGTAATGCAAAAACAGCAAGATCAAGATGTGCAGTTAGTACCTGAGATAATAAAGTAATTTGTTCTTACATACCTAGTAACAGTAATAGGTATTACTGCAGTATTCTTAAGTATTGCCAGAAGTGAGCAGTAGTCAAGGCAACAAGGCACAATAGTGCAGTATTATCTAAACTTAATATAACTACAGTCAGCAATGTAAAAGTGAACAGCAGCTGTTAGGCACACTAGTGTAATGTTTTTTTTTAAAACTCAATAACATAACAGAGCAAAAGTGCTAATTTCAGAAATGTGTCTAAGAAAAATGTAGTCAGTAAATTATTAAGCTAAACAATGAGATATAATTTCACTGTATCAAATAAGACAGTATTAAAATCAGTCACAGTAGTAAAACTAGTGTAACAAAGAAGGCTCTGAAATTCATATAATATACAACAAGAATGAAAATGGAAAATTCTGATGCTACAAAATCCATTACATGCCTTGCTACAGATGAGGTTTGGATAGAAATGGACATAGAATTTTGAATGCACTTTCAAGGTGATAAAGGAATGACCATCCTGGATAAAGTTTTTATCCACTTTAATCCATGTTTTCCTATTAGGTTGCAATGTGTTGCAATGTAATGTTTTACTCTATGAAACTAGTGCTATTGAATTGCACATGCATCAAAATCAGAAAAGAAGAACTACCAGCATTGCTTCCAGGTCAATGACCCAGACTCAAGACATCTGCGCCCACAGAGACAGAGAAGCCCTTAGTGTGGTTTCAGCAGTAAAGACACTAAAACAGTACTTATACAGAAGGAGAGACATGCTGATTAGGTACCAGTTTCTGCTTGTCATGCTTGAACCAAGAAAAAGGGTATTCAAACTGACTGCAAGGTATTCACAGCATCAGTATCTTTTCTTAGGGAGGCATCCATAAGAGATTGGGTATAGCAATAAAGTAATGCTGACTGCCTAAACATACATATGTATAGGATGTGAAAAAATTATAAATCAAAAAGAATATCCTCAATTATGCTACATATCACTGGAGCAGTTACTCATGAGTGAAGCTAAGCATCTGGGAATGGTCCAGGGATAACATGCAACACATGAATTTTGATTCTAAAGAACAGTTGAATCTAAGCCAGCAATATTTACTATGTGGTTCCAGACTGAAACTTCTAGCCAGATTTAATTCCATAGTGTTGGTTACTGTGCATGAGGGACAGATAGGGACAGTGAAATCAGTTTCTATTACCCAAATCTTCATGTAGAGTGGACAGGAATTGATTAAGACAATAATAGGTCATCCAGGAGCTGAGTGAGATGCTATTTGTTTCACTATACAGTATTACCACCAACACACCTGCATCCCAAACAACAGCAACCTACAACATTGGAGTATTCTCATAGTAATTGTTGAACCTTTTTTATGGGCCCAGTTCCTAACTACTGTTGATGCACATTCAAAGTGGCCTGAAACTATAATTTTGGAGTCAAAAACAACTGAAGCAATAATATCAATATTAAAGATACTGTTTGCATCAAAGTGATCATCTCTGAAAACAGTTATTGACAAAAGTCTTCAATTTACATCTGAAGAGTTCAAAACATTTATGAAATATAATGACATTAAACAAATTATGCCTTCACTTTAGCATACAACCATGTAAGCTGAGAATAAGGAAGATACTGTTTTGTCTACCATACTATCATGCACAAGATCAGCAATGCAACTCAAACAGTGTTACTCTTGCTCAGAAATTTCAACACTAGATTGGACCAACAGAACTGAAATGTGCAAAGTCAATATGCACAACACAGTTTCCATTATTTTTCCAACCACAGCTATCTGCAGTTAACTATGTCCCTCCTTGACTATTCACCCCATCTTCCCTATCATCTTTCTGACTTTCATTTGAAGAGATTCTCCCTCTAGATGGAGACATCAGAATGGCAAAATCCCTAGTGTAAGTAATTTATGGAAGCATACAAAGAGGAATCAGGCATTCCACTATGATGATACTCTTGAAGCTGTGGGTTGCATTTCCTTAAGGCTGTACTCACTGTTCTGCCCAGTAGTCACTGTGTGTTATGTATTCATGCAATTCTGGAGTAGTGTAATTGTTGTCTACCATTTACTGATACTTCCTTGCTATAAACCCTGACCCTTATCCCTGAGATCAAAGAGACAGCAAAACGCCACTCCTTCTTATCCTTCAGTCCAATTCTTTAAGAACTGAATCTAATCAAAACCAGGGTGCCTAGGTCATTATCAGAGCTCCATCCCCTTATGATGCAGAGTTGTTTCTGTGCACAACACATTTTCAGCTATGAAGATTTACCATAAGTCACTAGCTATTGACTGCAGACTACCAAAATAACAAATGGTTGGTTGCAAAAACTAATAACTGAGTGCATGTAGACATAACTATGTGCAAAACTTTAACAAAGAATAGGTTATTTTCAGAGAAGAATGCCTTTCTAACTTTTGCAGCCCATTGTGGATCGCAGACCAGACCACTTACTATAGTCAAATAGCTAATCTAATTTTTTCTATACCATCAACATATCAGAATGCAGTGACCTCAGCATTTCCAGTATAAGATCTATATGGACAGACTCAAGACAATGATCATTGTTCAGAGCTCTATTGGAACTTAGAAATGTTGTTCTGAACACCTCACCTGTTGGCCATTTGGAGGCCAAATGTAAGGGATTATATGTTTACTTAGGGAAAGAATAGAAACATCACTGAAGTGAATATTAAAAAATGGTAGTACAATGAATAACTTCTAAGCAACGTTCTTGCATTATACATAATGGAATTGAATTTTAAAGTTGACACACTTAAGTTTAGCAATTAAATGTGTGAACACTAAAGGGCAAAGAGATTTGATTATTGCAGCCCATCTAAATCATTACTCTACCCTGATTAACAAAGAATAAAATAAATGAATAAATAAATAAAAATACTAATTTTGAAATTAAAGTATCTAGGAGAATTCAGATTTATGACCTATAGGCATACATGCCACATGAGAAGAAAGGCAATCCTAAATACTTTAACATGAGTTACTATTGGTTAAAGCCATCCTCGACAATATATGGATTTGCGACTACATACATATTTGAAGTGAATAATATAAAGTCTATCATACTATCATGCACAAGATCAGCAATGCAACTCAGTGTTACTCTTGCTCAGAAATTTCAACACTAGATTGGACCAACAGAACTGAAATGTGCAAATTTCAACACTAGATTGGACCAACAGAACTGAAATGTGCAAAGTCAATATGCACAACACAGTTTCCATTATTTTTCCAACCACAGCTATCTGCAGTTAACTATGTCCCTCCTTGACTATTCACCCCATCTTCCCTATCATCTTTCTATAGCTGTTATTTTTCCTAGGTTAACACATTCACACCTAAAGTGCCTTTTTTGCATATTTCCAGATCGCACTCATACCACCTTATATCATCCAAAACTTTTTTGTATCTGTCCTCTTTCACTAAGTGAGTTAACAGCTAATAATAGCTAGCATTTGAAAGGGCATTGAGTTAACAAAATCACAAAATCAATGATCGTCAGTATAAGATTTCATGCAGTGGAGACATTAATCTTTGTTTGCCACTTACTAACATATTTTCAAATTTATGTTCATATTTTCATAACTGAGAGATTACATTTTACTGAGGTGTATGGTGTGATCACCAAAGTGGGAGGCAGGATAAGTCACTGAAAATGTCAGTTTATATTGCACTATACTTAAAATATTGCAAGTTGTTTGCTAATAATTATGTGAATAAGTGATATTTCCATATGTATTTACTATGTCATGAACAGAGTGACTTATAAACTATTGCATAACATTAATCAAATCCTTAGATGTTACTGAAGAAAACTATCTTTGTTATTTTCACTATAAGTTGCACATCTTGACAGATATTATTATTTGTTTTGCTAATTATACAAGTAAGCATATGTTTTTATATTTCTTTAAATAATTCAATAAACATGCACTTAGAGAGAAAGTTCTTGTAGTCATGTGAAAGCTTATGCCTGACTATCAAAAATATTCTAATAATATATGTCTAGGTTGCACAGTTTTCAAGATATAACATTTATGAAAGATTACAAAAAATATAATTTGGGGTTTGTGTGTATTATAATATATTGCAGTATTTACAGAAAATACTATGAATGTACCAAGTGTTATCACTGTAAAGAATACTTTTTACTGATAGCATTGCTATTTGTACAGTTTTACTAGCTTTTATTGAGCATAAAATTGTGCATTACTAAAATTCAGTGACATGGTTGACTAGTTATTATATTTGTTAAGAATAATCTCTTCCCAAAAGTAGATTTTGACTTCTTTTTTGCTCTCATCATAGTGATACGAATTTATTTTTGACAACCAGCAGTGCCACGTTTATGAAGTCTTAAAAATTTGATGGTAGTTCATACTTCCAGACAGTTGCAATTATTTTCTTGCAATTGCTAGTAATATTCACAAAAGAGGGAAATAATTATTTTTAACATATGAAGGTGTAGGAACATTTATCAGCAAAAGAGATATAATGAATTCACATTTATCAGCCCATAGTGTTTTTATAAAAATTACAAATTTATCCCAAAATTTTGTATTCTTTTCACAATTAAGAAAGACATAACACCAATCAGCCTTTAAGGCTTGTTTACATTTCCAACATGAATGTTCATTAATTTTATATATTTTAGACATCTTATATGGAGTAATGAAAATTCTGGATAAATGCATGCAAGTCAATATTTTCTGAGTGTAAAAGAAGATGTGAAACCAACAGAAACAATTTTATATCTTTAACTTCATTATCAAATTCATTAAGATTACATTGATGAAAGCCCCAGAATTTATAAGTGATTGTTATTTCCAAATTTAAAATAATCTTATTAAATTTCACAATCTATAGTTTCATGTCTGAATTATTTAAAAAATAAACATAGACAGGGATTCAAGTAATTTATATAAACGTATGTAAAGGTAATCAGCAACACTGTAAAGAACCAGGATTTAAAAAATAATAATAAATAAAGCAAACAATTAATAACATTTGATTTAGTTAACCTACTTGTAGGGCCATGAAAACAGTTCTTAACCTATAACATCTTGTGCTTTTTTTATAATATGCAAAGATGATGCAGTGGGATTTAATATTGAATCATCATGGTTCATAGATAAGTACTAGGTTGGTTGCCCTTGCAAGCCATTTTAGGACTAGTCAATTTCCCTCAATGGTGAGAATTAAGCCCTATACTTTGTGTTTTTGAGGTTAACACCTTAACCACAATGCTAACACCCAGCCCCACATATATGTTCATGTATTAGTTTCTATTGTGGCTTGTATGAACTATCTAACAAGACTGAGAATATCAAAAGAATTGATGATGGACAATAGCTAAAAATATTTTAAAAATGTATTTATCCTTTAGTCCATGGTCTAATATGATTTATATACGCAGAAGGCAGTCTTATAAGATACCAAAGAAAATTAAGCAATAACTTGTTGATTTTGCTTATTGTTTTCAAATCAGGAATCAATGGAGCTGCTTGTATAAAATATAACATCTCAGGTAAGAGTATAATTTTAATTAATAACAATATATCATCAAAAGTTATAATTAGTTTATTCCAACTGTTAATTAAATTTATTTCAAAAATTAAAATAGAATAATTTGTATACATATAATTTAAATTGTCACAAATATGAATTCCCAGATATATAATCCTTTTCTTAACCAAACTAGAATCCAAATTATTTATTGAATTGTTAAATAAACTGTGATTAATTAGCAAAATTCCTTGTTTTATTATTGTTAAAATTCAGTATAGAATTTTTTTTTCAAATACATTTTACAGAATTAAAAATTTCAATAAGGGAGTTTTTTTTATATCAGTTACCATTGAGTATATTATCTGCAAAAAAACAGATTTTTTTGTATGATTACATTCATTGAATTTGAATCCCACAATCTTATAATTTTATCTAATATATTCACCAAATGGGCACCTTGCTTGGTACGCTTATTGATGTTACACCCACTACAAATAAAACGACCCAGTTTAACAAAAGTTTTTGAATTATAATATATCTTTAGCAGAAACCACATTTTTTTAAATATTTAAATGTGTGTCCAATTAAACATATCAAAATCTTTTTTTAAATCTAAATTTATGATACCTAATTTTATATTATTTTCCTTTGCAAAATCTATAGTAGTTATCAGTCTTTTAATATTACAATGAGTTTTCCTATTATAAATGAAACCAGATTGATCATTATGGACTAAATATTTGAATATTTCAATCTATTTTGTTAAAATGACCATTAGAATTTTATAGTCATTAACCCAGAAGAGATATTGGTTTATAAGACGAACATTTTTTAGAACTCTTTCCTTGTATTAAGATTGAGGATGTTAGATAATATTTCCATAATGGAGTATTTCATTGCCTTTTTGAATTAATAAGCATACATATGTCAAGATATTTAACATTTTCAATAGCAGAAGCTTATACATTTCTGAAATTAACCCATCATAGCCTGCATTTCTTTGCATTCAGTTTGAGACCATGACTAAGACACCAGTTATTGGCCTGTGTAAGTTCTAAACCATTAACCTATCTATTTGCACAGTCTAGAGAGCACAATATCAACAGCCAAAGCTACAGGAGAAGTCAAATTACAACTGTGAGACAGTGCAGTTTTGAAAATGTTATCTTAACAGTGTGTTGCTAAAACTGGGTTTTGACTAGAGATTTTAAAAATTAATAGGAGTGCCCTCTGCCAGTGTGAATATGTCTCTTAACTCATTACAGCCAGATGATGCCTGCAAGTGCTTCTGTAGTTACATCCTTCTGACTCGTCTATGTGGCAAACATTGCTTGTTTATATTTGCATTAATAATTCCAAAACCATGCTACATGCAATATAGTATATCCATGAAATGCATAAAAAAATATAGTCCTCATTAGCAGTACAGACAAGCGCACACACACACACACACACACACACACACACACACACACACACACACACACATTCATTCATGATATTCGGGGCTGTACTTGAACATCTATCTATCTGTTTACATAGTCTAGAGAACATAGTATTAAATGCAAGTGCCACAGAGACATCTGACTTTAAATGTATGATAATGTAATATGTAAGGATTACCACATCGGTGTGTTGCAGAGATGCTAGTATGCATCACACATTTTAATGAAAAGGCATGTGTCATGAAAGGCAGAAGTAGCAGCAAAGTGCTGATCACAAATAATTGCATACTGCTCACATGTCTCATCTATGCTGTTATTTATGTACCTTGTAGTAGTGAGAGTGACATGTACATGTTCTACAATATAGTGTTTTTATGGCAATCACAAGTGAAACAGTAAATTGGCAATCAAGCATTCATAACTGTTCAGCTTGGGATGATAGTATACAAACAATAATAATCATTTTTATGCCATTATCAATGGTGTTTGCTAATGCTTGGACAACGTGCAGTGTAAATACAATCAGACAGGTCAAAAATATGAAAATCCATTGCAGAAAACCACTGATGCAGTATATTTGAAAATGTTGCACTCCATTGTATATAATTTCCAAGTGTAAGTGCTGAAGTACAGACATAACTGTACAATGAAGTCCCCATATCTTCAGTACAGCAATCCAAACCACATGTAGAAGTAATACAAGCTAACAATATGTTAATTTTTAAAAACTGTCTTCCCGAAGTGAATCACTGACAAAATTGTTTATCCAGCTGATGGAAAAATAATAGAGCATGCATAATTACATTTTGAGGTGTTGAACTTAGAATGGGAATTAACAGTAGTCAAGGGTGCACTGTGCCAACCTTCATGCAAATAAGGTATATAGAGAGAGACAAATGGGTCTGATTCTGATGAAATCAAGTGTAGGTATGTGTTATGTCAATGTTTTATGTGTAATAATTTACACATTTGTCATGATAATTGCAGTAAATTACTCATTATATGGATTTTACAGGTGTATAGCTACACATCCTCATATCTGGTGACTGTCCGTGTATTTGAAAAATGTTTCAATTGTAGTTATGTAACTGAATGTGTTTGTATGACATAACTGAGTTAGTGCAACTGTAACAGACATGAATATCTCATAATTAATATACTTCAGAGCACTCATTTAAATGAAAATACATTGACACTATCACCCCTTATGTGTGTACACTAACAATATTGCCCAAATCTGTCTATTGAAGTATGCTTGTTAACATACAAAGCCTTGATTGTACCTAATGACATGCAGTAATTTGTGGAATGATATAACCATTATGTGAATGATTATGAAACACACGAATGACCAAGTATGTTAATTAATTTATTTATTTATTTATTTTTTTATTTTACATTTGTTGACCGGGCTAGTCTAGCTGGATACATGTCCATTTTTAGTAGAGGCCCGGGGAGAAAAGCTCCACAAAAGGACAACAGATATTATGCTTGTTATACAAAAGAATAAAATGTACAAGTAATTACATTGTTAGGAAAAAAGAAATATATATGTAAAAAAAAAATATATATATATATATATATATATATATATATATATATATATATATACATTTTTTTTCTCTCTCTCACTCTCTCACATTATTAGTAAAATTGGAAAAACAACAGCGCTAAAGAAAGTTAGTTAAGATTAGACAGTGTGGAAGATGGAATAGGAGAAAAAAGTTTAATCAGGGTTAGTACAAGGGCAGAGCCATTGGGAATTTAGCCAGATTATAAGATGCTTCTTGAAAGTATTTAATGAGGTCATTGCAGTAATTTCCCTAGGAAGTTTGTTCCAGACAGGTGCAATACAGTTGGCAAATAGACTATTCCCAGCTTTGTTGTTGGATTTGAAGGAGTCTGCTAGAAGCTTGGTGGCAGAGCGTAAGGAACAGATGTTTTTATAAGGTGTAATAAGAGAGCTAAGTATAGTAGTATTTGAAAGCTGATAGAAGATTTTGTGGGTGATGGTTAATTGCTTAAGTAGAATCTGATTATGAAGTTTGAGTCAGCCTAGTTGTTTAAGATTAGAGCAATGATGGGTGTGAAAGGGGGTTCCTGTTGCAAATCTGGTTATATTATTGTATGCTGTTGCTAGTTTATTGTAATTAGCTTTAGATAAGTTTGAAAAGATAGGTGAGGCATACAGAAGAGTGGAGAGTAGGTGTGTTTGTGCTATAGTGCTTCTGGCTAAGATTGTGAGGTAGGGTTAAAGCCTTTAGAGTGATCCAAGTTTTCTATTGACTGACTTGATGGTTAAGTTAATATGGGAATCAAAGTTATGATGATGGTCAGTTGTGACCCCAAGGAGTTTGGTAGTGGGTTCTGGGGATATTACAGTGCCATTATTAGAAGTTATGTTAAATGTAAAAGAAGATGATTTTTGTGTAGGTGTAAAAAGTAATAATTTAGTCTTTTTGGGGTTCAGTAAGAGGCAATATTGGTGAAACCAGTTTTCGGCTGCTGTAAAGACTTTTTGTGTAGTAACTTGAAGCTCAGTTGGGGAGGAAGCTGAACATATCAGTGTAGAGTCATTGGCATATTGAATACAGATGGAGTATGGAATGGACTGATGTAGGTTGTTGATAAAGATGGAAAAAAGGAGAGGTCCAAGTATTGAGCCTTGTGGTACTCCTATTTTGATTGGAAGAAGAGAGGATAAGTGATTTTCCCAAAGTACTGCTTGTTGTCTATTATTCAAGTAGGAATAAAACCACTGGATAATCGGAGAGTCTAAGTTAAATGATTGCAGGATGTTTAGTAAGATAGGATGGTTAACCATATCAAAGGCTTTTGAGAGGTCTAAAAATAGAGCTGAGGAAAGTAAGTTGTTGTTCTGGTTTTTATTAATATTGTCAGTGAATGATAATAGAGCAGTGGTGGTACTGTGTTGAGGTCTAAAGCCATGTTGGCAATCTGCTAGAAGATTGTTTTGGAGGAGATGATCAAGTAATTGCCTATGAACACATTTTTCCATGATTTTAGCTAGTGGAGAAAGAAGAGCTATGGGACGGAAGTTAGAGAGCTCGTTCGAGTTACCACCCTTATGAAGTGGAATGATGTGAGAGACCTTCCAGAGGGTAGGGATAGTTTCTTCAGTTATAGTTCATGCTGGTGGAAACCAGGACTATGGAAACAGTATAAAACAATGAAGTTTGTGTGGAGCACACTTTATAACAATACTTAAAATTAAAACATCCCATATGGTGTACATTCAGTTCTTCCACCTGTTAAACATATGATAATAACTTTCTCCTCATAATGCCATCAGCTTGTCTTTACATAGGCCAGCACACTAATGAGGCCAAAGGCAAAAACTCACAAGATTTTCCATAAGTGGAGTACTACCATTTCCCATATATTAAAGGTGCTACCCAGTACCATGCATTGTGTAAATGCTAAGGAGAAAGATTAATGAAACAGAAGGCATGGGAGGAGGAAGAGATTTGGAGGCAGTGATAGATATATACGAAGAGATTTATTGTACAGTTCTGCACATCTTTGTGGTGTGTTACTCTTAGGGTTGTCAAAATTATTATTCTGTTAGGCTCTGTATATACAAAGGCAAAAAATATTAGGTGACAAAAGTCAGAACTTAGTTACAATTTTTATATTGTGCTCTTATAAAATTACAAATTCACTAGGATAGTAAGTTTTGTGTTAGCTTGGATTTTTTGACCTATACAAATTCTGAAAATCAAATGTATGGCATTAGCATTACTTAATGAATTCAATCCTTGATGATTTGCCAGAAATTCACACATTTTGTGATGAATACAACAGAAATGAATCTATACACTTTAGAGGTATTGTTCTGTACAATAAAGTGTTTCAAATGTAGATCAAGAAAGGGCAGAATAATGGATACATAATGAAGACATCAAGAGGATAGTGGTTACCCAGTTACAGATATGCTATTAATAAGGAAAAAATGCATGATTGTATGACATACCTCTGGATTCAAACCCTTGACAGTATAAAATAATAGTGTCAGACTAAAGAATTATCTCAGCTCACCACTTAGGAACTCATGTTTTCTTAAGGTAAAATCACAAATTTGAAAGGGCACTGGCAACACTCTGAAGAAAGAGAAAATATAGGCATCAGCTTTCATCTCAGTTTTATCAATTGTAACACCCATTAGGGTGCACATGACACCCAGCATCCTAATAGGTATGTAAGACTAAGTTTATCACAGTTTATTATTTTTAGCATGTTTTCTACGGCAAAGCCAACTTGAGCATATTTGTGAGAAGGTAACTTTACTACTGTAGACTAAGGCCAAAACTCACCAGTTGTTGCCATCAGACATGAACTGCCATTTACCATCAGTTAATATTGCTGCTCGGTGTCAAGCATGGCGCAAATGCAGAGAGCAAAGAGTGATGAGACAGAAGTGGATCAAACACAGAGAAATAGGGAGACAGGGAGAGAAATTATTTTGTCCCAGGAGGGCTCAATCAGATTATAACAGAAGCAGGATGATAGTGGGTTAATAAAATATGTAGCCAACACTTGCACATAAAATAGTCATATAATTAAGTCAATAAGAGTTTGACATATTTATGGATTAGAACACTTGATGCCATGTAAAAATCAGTCTGTAGATCTGAGCATTATCTGAGCACACCCAATAGGAAGGCCTGCATCACAAATCTAAAACTACACAATTAAAGGAACAATGACAATAGACCTTAAGCAAGGGAGGATGAAGGCATTAAGCTTCATCAGAGTAATGACAATAGTAAAAACACATAAGGTGAACATTACATGCATCAGTTGAATAAATAGCAAAGAGTAAGAAATGATTTAACAGAAGGGAGGAAAAGAGAGGAAGATGGAGACAGACAGAAACATATAAAGAGTTTTGGTTATGGGACATTTCTGACCAGCTTTATGGTGTGCTTCTCTAGCATGTTCTGCTCAATGACGTGTTTTCAATAGGGAGCAAACAGGGGTAGGAGATTAGAAACACAACTAAGGCATTTACATGATAATGTTGAGTTAATAAGTCACCCTTTTGGGGCTGGAACATTTTCGCAGATGCTTTATTGTGCCACCATTAAAATGGTGTGCTATATTGTTTTCTTTTTTTTTTTGCTTGGTAGATGAAATGTAACTGGAGATAATGATTTTTATAGTTAAACAAATAATAGCAGTATAAAACAACAAGCAATAATGTCTAGATGTATATATGGCACCGAACCCTTGACACTATATAATGAAAGCAGTCTACAGACATATGAATTATCTCAGCTTCAGTATATCCAGTTGCCTAATAACTGCAAGAGTAATTTTCAAAGTAGTGGCTTTACTGTATAGTCATACAAAGCAGCAGGTTTAAACACATTTGCATGATGATAACAGGCTAGTGCAGTCAATGGCAAAAGCTCACTAGTTTTTACCTTCGGGTGTGGAATGCCATTCAACATCACTTAGCATTGCTGTGCAATGCCAAACTCCATGCAAACGCTGAGCACAAAAAGTGAAGGTTTTTTGTGGGGGCCATTTCTGGCCATGTGTGTTGTGTGTGATTCTATTTTTGACCAAATTTGTGTGAAATAGGGTAAATATGACAGTCGTGAAAATGGGGGGGGGGGCAAGAAAAGGTTACGACACAGGGGAGGAAGATTAGAAGAATGCACATGATGTTGATGGGAAAGAACCATAACTATTGATTTTTTCAAAGCATTACATAGATTTGAAAGCAAAATTAGATTAATTTGGAGAGCCACCACACCAGGAATGGAAGACAACAACAGAATAATGTTGTATAGCCAACTGGTCCAAATCAAGTGTGTTAAGAAGACTCATAGGCAAAGTGGAGAGCTATGTATGGGGTTGTATTTTTTTCCAGTCTTATTGCCTCTGGTGGTGCCACCACAGCCACTTGTGGAGGTATGGTGGGACAAATCCTAGTGGTCAGTCTGACTCCCAATGCTGATAGACATTTGTGTTGTAGCAGCAGCAATATATCAAAAAAAAAAAAAAGAAAGAAAACAATAAATGTTTGTGTGTGTGTGTGTGTGTGTGTGTGTGTGTGTGTGTGTGTGTGTGTGTGTGTGCGCGTGCGTGTGTGTGCGCGCAAGCGCATGCACGCGGGTGTGTGTGTTTGTATGTGCATATATATATATATATATATATATATATATATATATATATATATATATATATATATATATATATATATATATATATATATATATATATATATATATATATATATATATATATATATATATATATATATATATATATATATATAAATATATAAAAGCAAACAAATAGTTTTCAGCAGCACAATGGATACAGACAAGGTTTCTCCTCACACTTCACTCTTAATGCACCAGATAATTACAGGAAACCTCTTGCCTTTTCACCTACCAACCCTGCTGCAGATGTCAGTAACAACACCTCACAGGTAGTTCAGAACTTGAATTAATTACTTCAACCTTTTTTATCTTCAGGCAGGATGCAGACAGAACTCTCTGCCCAGACACAGATAATGGATGCAGGAATCAGAGGGAGGGGAAGGGGAGGAGACAGAGGCAGGGATAGAGGCTCATAGAGATTTCAGAATCTGGGTTGCCCATGACAACTCGGAGCCATGCTGTGATTTATTAAATGGAATTGCCACTTCTAATGATGATTCTAGTGCTAATAGTAACCTGAATGTATTGAAAGGTTCTGCTGTTACTCTTTCAACTAGAGTGCTGTTGTCAGATCACCTGGCTTTACTAAATAAAGGTCCCACATACATACCAGAACAACAACCACATTTAGCAGATGTTTTGATAGACCTGCGCTTGTATGTTAGGAAGTTAAACTTAAAATGCTTTTTCTATGAACATATAAACAATGACAATACTGACTTTATAATTGGTTCTAATGAGGTTTTGCAGAATGTAATGGACACTCTGGTGACAGATGAAACTATTGTTGATAACTTGCCCATGAAAAGAAATAGTGCCTGGTATTCACGAAGCGCCGTGCAAGAATAAGACTATACTAAGACTTGCACAGAGTGGTTCATGTCCTTTTAGAATAACAGTGTGCCTTGCATATGCATGAAGGTGCGCTGCTGTTTAATCTAAATGGATACGAACCATAAACAAGTGCAGGCTGTGTGTGTCAGCAGTGCCTGCCCATGTAATATGCCCCCTTCACTCAGAAAGTGCCATATGGCACTTTGTGTCACAGACAAGTGTCAATGTCCATAATATTAGAGACTGGCTCTAATATTATGTACTAAACCAGTGTCCGCAGACACTGAAATGTAACTAGCTAACATTTCAGTGTCTGTGGACACTGAAATAAAAAGAAAACAAAACACAAACACACCTAGAAGGCAGCAGCCTTCAAGTGCACACCCCTGAATGTATGCACTCTTGCCCTACATGCTTGGAAGCAGTAGGGCAAGAGGAAAGCAATAAAAATACAAAAATGTATTTTTTTTCATTAAATAAGTCTGAAATTTGTTGTTTGTGCAGCGTGCCACTATGCTGAGTCTGGCTGAAATCCAGAAAATGACAGACAAGTGCTACTGTGATAAAAGCCATCATTAAGCTGCTGTAGTGTAGTGTTACTGCCATGGTTTAGCATGTCGAACATGCTCGGTTCAAATCCCCCTTTGCCAATTTATTTAATAAACTTTTAAGGAATTTGAATGATAGATGTCAATCATATGGCTCATGTATAGCACAGCAGGGGTGGGAATATGTAAAATATAAATGTAAAAAATACTTTATAAATGTAATGAAAAAAATAGATTTAAGCAATGCTTTGCTAGTGTAAGCATTGCTTGCCAACTTTCAGCTGTACTTATCTGGTTTAAGCATTGCTATGCAAATTTGAGTGGAGTTAAATATAGTTCAGCATTTTAAAACCGACCAATCAAGACAAAGTGTGAGAAAACTGCCCTATTTAAACCGCACAGGTGGGAATACAGCCATAACAATTTGGGATTGCTCACAGCAGGACCAAAATGTCTGGTGTAGGTGAAGGTGTTCCCTTCCAAGTGCAATGTTGGGCATCCAGGAGTCCAGGGTCATGGTAGGGATCCTAGTAAAAAATCATGATGCCAGGCTGCTGCAGGGCCAGTACCAGGGCTCCCAGTACAAAGTGGAGGCCTGGGACCAGCTTGCAAGTGATCTCACCAGTGCCACTGGCATACCCCATACGGGTGAGCAGGTATGTCACCACCATAATGACCTGAAGCAGAGGAGGGGTGCACTCTTGGACAAGTGGATCCAAGAAGCCCAAGCACAGGATGTCCCACATGTCTGTAAGTATGCAGTCTTATGTATCTCTAAGTATGGAAAAAGTTAAACTTGTGACTGTGCAGGTGTGATTAATGTGTCATGTCTCCCCATACAGCTGCTGCAGAGATGTCCCAGAATGTTGATGCTCATGCCCAGTGACTGGCCTGGCTGCATCAGCATTATGGTGAGTACAGAATACCTCTTAATATTAGCAGTAAGAAATCAAAAAATATAGTAATGGTAGTACTGCCTGTATATATAATTGTGCTGTAAAAGTCAGGAATAAATCCCTGTATCAGGCTGCCAGCATTACAGTGGAGTATTTCCAGCTGCTGTGTAATACACATATCAGTAGCAAACAAGGTACAATATGCAGGAGAGGAATATTAGAATATGTATGAGTGTGTCTGAGTGAACCTGCCAAGAAAGTGCCATCTCAGGGCTACTGTAACACTTAGAAATGAAAAGCATTTCCCCTGTGCAGATCATGCAGGAATAGCAATTGTGGATTTCTGAGTTGTACACAGATATGTATGTCAAACCTAATAAAGGTGATCCCAAACACTGGTGAGTATCATCTCACTTGTACCTGAAAAATAGAAATGTGTATGTCCTGCAGAATGCATTAACTGAGGTGAACTGATTTAGCACTGCTTGTCTGCATACGTTAGAATGGGCATGTCAAATAACTGAAAAAAGCAATAGTACATATTTCCATCAGAATGTGTTTTACTTGTGTGTCTGCCAGCATTGCCCTGTGTTAACCATTCAGTTTAAGCTGTATGTAGCTGTGAATGTACTGAAAAAATGTATAAGGGTAACAAGTGCAGACTTAAAACCTACACTGTGTACTCAGAAATCTAAATTGCAGTATGTAGTTGTAAAACAGTCAAATGTGCAATCCAGCTAATGTGCACATGTTTCTCAAATGGTGACATCAATGTCTGTTGTGTATGCATAATTTGTACTGAAAATGGGAAACAAATAATGCAACATGTGATAAGAAAAGTACTGTGCACAAAAATATGTACTAGATAGAAATGTCACAAGCAACATGCAACACATCCCCAGTAGCTCAGTTTGATAAGGACTAGGCCTGCAGTTCAATTTTGCACACACACCATGGTTCAAATCCAGAGACCACCACTAACATATCAGTCTGGTTCTATAGTTGTAAACTACAATCTGAGTAGAAAAAGTAATGTACTGCAACAAACACATTTTCCACACAGGGCACACAGGTAAAGAAATCTGAATAGAAATACTAGTATGATGTGTATAACTATGAAAAGTGTACAACTGCTGTGTTGAACAGCCCCAGTCCTACAAATGGATACAAGCTAGACATCCACACTCTGCAGTCTGACCCAGACAAACCCCTCAAGTGTCACACTGTCACAGATAGTTTCCCCAGTTGCCAAGAAACCCGCACGCAGAGAATGTCACAGTAGATGTATGTCAAATGCACAACACACACTCCAGGGCCTGCAACTAATATGTGAATCTGAAATCTGTGTAGAAACAGCAATGTAATGTGCACACAGTTCATCTGCACAGGGTCCACAGGTAAAGAAATCTGTATAGAAACAAGTATGATGTGTATCATTAAAATAAAGGTACAATTGCTCTATTGATATGTACTGCTGTTGGTGTGCTGTAGCAGCCCCATGGCCCAGTTAGAGTGTAAGTGTGGTCAGAATGTAGAGTAGTGAATAGTAGTGTACTGACACATATACTTGATAGTTGTCAACTGAATCTGTTCCCTTCCCCCACCACTAAACTGATCCAGTCATCACACTGAAACAAACATAGGTATGTTCCTAAGGTTCTCCTTCACAATCTCGAATTACTGACTGCTCAAAATTCAGTAACTCAAGACTGTAAAATCGAAAACTCATAAATGTGAATCTGCATAAACGCAAATTCAAATATCTCGAATTCACGCTTATGCATGTCAGCTACGGGATGGGAAATTTATGAGTCGGGATGTTTTAAGGAAGTGAAGGTAAGTGAGTGTATGTGTGTGTTTTGTAAGTTGTGTGTGTGGGTTAGGGTAGGAAGGTGGGAGTATGAGTGTGAGTCTTGGATGTGTCTGTATTTGTGTGTGTGTGTGTGTGTGTGTGTGTGTGTGTGTGTGTGTGTGTGTGTGTGTGTGTGTGTGTGTGTGTGAGGCAGTGTAAAATGTCTGTGTGGTGTTTTTTATTTTGTGTATTAGTGCGATCTCGGAGTTAGAATATATAAGTAGGGGGGTGTGGTGGGCACAGCCCCCCACATGGGGATGCAGGGGGGCTTGTAGTGTAGGGCTTGTAGTTTATGTGATGTGGGTTGTATGGTGTGCGTGTTGTGTGGCATAAGTGTTCTGTATGTTCGGGGTTTTTTATTTTCGTGCTTGTGGGTTTCAGGATTTTTGTTGGTTCAACTTTACAGTCTCGAGTTACTGAATTTCAAGCATTCAGTAATTTGAGATTGTGAAGGGGAACCGTTCCTAAACAAACCTCTACTGTTGAGACCATAGTTCCATTTGGTTTACTATTGTTTAAACTGGGGGAATACTAATATTCTCTGTTGAATAATCATTGTTATTGCCTGCCTGACATGCCACTAACTGGCATGCTGTTGTAACTCTGAATGACATTCCATATATGCATGTGTTCTGTTTGCTATGGCACTAACATAATTGCACTGATCTGGGTAAAAGGGAATATCCATACATGCTATTTTGACTAATGTTGTAATGTGTTTTGCATGACTAACCAATATTCATTGTTAATTTCCACACCATAGGAAATATGGGAAGGCAGATCCCAGCAGATCCATTTCTCCCACCGCACCTGGCCAAGGCACCAGGTACCAGTACATCTGGGACCCATCACTGACCTCCCTCATCTTCTGGTCCTGCACCACCCTTGGGTGAAACCGCTGCAGGGGATGTGGCTCACCCCCCCCTGCAAGTGGGCATGGTGAGGATGTTGTCACCCTGGACAAGGTCTGTGACATGGTGCTCTGTGTCATCCAGTTGGAGCTGGATGACCCCCTGTGCCAGGTGGAGGGCAGGCTGGTGCAGCTAGAGGGGCAGGCGGCCCTTCCAGCCCAGTCCCCAGCACAGCCACCTTCGGAGCTGTGAAGGAGTAGTGGTGATTGCCATTGGTTGGGGACATCAGTGCCACTACTACCATCTGGGAGGCTCATGAGCCTCCGATTCCCAACCACCCTCCACACCTAGATGTTTACACTCCCCATGTGTCATGCATTGCCCCTGTCTGCTTTCTTGTCTGTCTGCAAATGCAACCTTTCCTACCTAACATCCCTCACCACACTTACCTATAATCCTTCCTTAACACCCCCCTCTCACCTTAAAAAAAAGCTGCATTTCACCCAGAGACATGTACCCATCACACAATCTAACCCTACAAATAATCTGTATTGTATGATGCCCACACACCTCCATGTAGACTGTGAGGCTCCAAATTCTAAATTGCCCACATTGAAAGCAGCTGCTGCTGCCAAAAAAATGCAGAGCTATGGTCCTTTCCTACACCCATCTTGCACATCCATACCTGTTTCTCCTCTTGATTTTCCCCCTGCTTGCCCCAACTTCACCACTTTCCTATCTCCCCTTTTTTTTCTTTTCTTTATTTGAAATTAGCACAGGTTTAAGCGGCTGTAAGCAGCCGTAAACAGGTGTAAGTGAAGCTGAGCTCACATAAGCGTGGCTTAGCCAAACCTGCGTAAACCTGCTTAGAACTGCTTTAAACTGCCTTAATCACTCTGTCTCGAACTGCCCCTGTTCTGCCTAGCAATAAAATAACCAGCCCTTTCAAGTCTCAAACTCAGGACCTTACACACTTTAGCCAAAGTGATTTACCACTAAGCCATTTGAGATGGAAAGAAGACTGATGTTTTCTCAAACATATCATGCAGCACAGTCATTCAACAGAAAGGAAAATTATTTATATATGTAGATGTATGTAGATGTATGTAGATGTGTGTATGTATTTATATATATATATATGTATATATATATATATATATATATATATATATATATATATATATATATATATATATATATATATATATAAAATATATATATATGCACACACACACACATACACACACACACACACACACACACACACACACACACACACACACACATATATATATATATATATATATATATATATATATATATATAATAAATGTGTATTGCGTTTGCAAATTGGATCCACACTCTGAACCTCTCACTGCAAAACATCTGACCAAAGACACTGCTAACGCGGGTGAAGGGGCCCAAAATTAGGATCTCTTGTAATTATTGACATCATCCCCTCCTCCCCAGCTGAATAGATCTGCATTGCAACACAATAACCAACACTTACAAGTCTCAAACCCAGGACCCTGCACAACATAGCCACAACAAGTTCACAGTAAGCCATCTCTGCTGTAAGATGGCAGGATGATAAAACTAACATATCATGCAGAGCTGTCTGTCTATTATAGGTAATATACAATGTGGAAACAGTAAACATTCCAATGATACATATACACACACACACACATATAAACATATATATATATATATATATATATATATATATATATATATATATATGTGTGTGTGTGTGTGTGTGTGTGTGTGTGTGTGTGTGTGTGTGTGTGTGTGTGTGTGTGTGTGTGTGTGTGTGTGTGTGTGTGTATATACACATACATACACATATAAAGATATCACTACTTATAGATATGTATAAGAAGAGTATATATAGTGAGTGCACAGCATATCAATCAGCCAGTATTCCTACAGTTGCCACCTTTTAAAATGGCCAGTGTTTGATTCTTTCATACAAAAGACAATTATTGCATGAAACATATACCCACAGACAATGAAAAAGACATGACATCACACACAAGTTTGCATATATAGAAATGTTTATTTGTGTACTATTTCAGTTGTATATGCCATTTCCTATAGCAGTTAGGTGTTTGAAATACATAATAACTGAGTAATGGAACTCTCAAACAAAACATTTGCTACAGTAATCTGAAAACATGACATGTTGTTGTCCAGGCTAAGGCCTTCAAGTAGCACAACAGTAAAAAAAAACACTTGCCTTGAAGAGAAGAACCAATCAACACATTTAATGACATATTTGCCAACAATTACACTCTGTACTCATCCCCTAGGGGGGAAAAGAATTAAGTTGTCACAATGAAAATGTATGTGTTACATAACAATGCTTAACTTTAAACATCACTATCACACTGACAAACAGAACTATCTGTAAGACAGTAAGCTCTAGCCCACCACTGTTCTCATGGTGAAATGTATGAAAATGTTCAGCCATATACTTTAATGTGTCTTACTACTGATATCCCTCACATGTTGTAACAGCCTAGGTTACAAACAATTCATACCCCTCCCTCATAAAATGTTTTACAAGGGCATATAACAGTGTTTTACATACACTGACCTCTGGACTGTACAAGGTCGCACACATTTTGTCCAGCTGTAGCCCTTATATATATATATATATATATATATATATATATATATATATATATATATATATATATATATACTTTAACTCATAATTTGCATGGGAGTCCACAGCATCACTGGAATGATAGCATGACTGACAGTGCTAAATAATGATAGGCCACTACTAAACAGCCTCTTACTGCATGACATCTGGACAAAGCCTGGTATATAGTTGGAGGACAGAGGCTAGAACACAGGGCCATATTTGCATTATTTCTGTTATACATTGTGAAAGTTGCTGGTGTTACGGGAATGCTTGCAACATACCCTTGCTCAGGAATATGAAGTCAGAAACACAAATGGATGTCGCAATACATTGATAGCACTCAACAGAGAGAATGTCACTGATATGTCAGAGACGAGGCCTGTGTGGCGAACAGACAAAACATAACAGCCAATCCTTTGGCCATCATGTGGATAGGCCCACAGTTGAAAGTTACGCAGACAGACTGCATTCCATGCAAAACTAGCATGGACACACAAACCCTGTAAAACTATCAGTATTTAATGCATATAACAGCAATACTCACACTGTCTGTAGGTATAGAACCTTATACAAACATGTGGTTGGACTGTGTCTGCACATCCTGTTGTAAGAGGTATTGCTACCTGCTGTCTGTAACACAGCTGCCCAAATACAGGAAGGAATCTCTTCCATACAGGAAAGGTAAAGGGACAATGCCCACATGATGTAGTCATTTATAGTAGTGGGTTGCCATGTCATTGGTAATTGGAAGTTCTACACAGCTAGCTGCATGCAATTAGCAAGTGGTGAACACTGACTGGTGCAGAGGTCACACCTGATCATGAACATCACCTACAAAATCCATGCTGCAACCTATTCAAACCATCTCAATCCCTGAAGTGTAGAGGAAGAGAGAAAGAGAGAGAGAGAAAATACTACAAACCAAAACAAAATAAAATAAAACAAGGGACATATACCAGTGTACATAGAAGAGAGCACAACACTAAAACAGGTATGTGAAACATGTATGCATATAACTGAATATAGTATTTGGTCTGTAATAAAGGGATAGATGATGTGGAAAGATTTATATGTGCCATCAAGACTTGCTGTAATGATGTCCTGCTGAACAACTGCTATGGACATAGCATCTGGCCTTGTGGGCAGTGGGCCATACCTGTCAACTGTGCAGATCTGCACAGAATGACAAGATGTAAGCCATCATAGTGTGTGTTCTGTACCTCAAGACATGTATATTAATGTGGCAAATAGCTGAAGGTGGAAGTAATGAAGTCATGATATCACATGAGTTTCAGAACCCCACCACCTTCAGGACAATCATGTTAACGTGAAATTTATCGTGCACAAACTTCATAGATTTGTAATAAGCTTACCCACAATCTGTCCCTATATATACCTCTTAATTTTAGGCTGTGTCCACATGTGACACTCTTCTGTTTAGTAGCAAGGCAGAACAGTGCAGCTGTGGAGGAAGGTGTTTTAGAGAATGTGGACCTGATGTCTGAATGCACTCCATATATATATATATATATATATATATATATATATATATATATATATATATATATATATATATAGATATATATATATATATATATATATATATATACATGTATGTCTACACACACACACACACACACACACACACACACACACATATATATATATATATATATATATATATATATATGTATGTATATACAGTTGTAAGTGGGTCCGGAATGGGCAGTTATGTCTGATGTGAAATTTATGTTGGGAACACATTGCCCTTTGTTTGTGAAGGTGAGAGTGGGATGTTGGGGAAGGATGGTAGGTATATTTGGAGAGGTAGGTTGGGTTGGAAGTCAGACAAGAAAGCATACAGAGGTGGTATATGACACATGTGGTGGGTAAACACCTTGGATGGGGAGGGGTGTTTGGAAAGTGGAATCCCATGAGACCCCAAATGGAAAGAGTGGATCCAAGGTCCCCACCCATGGGCAGTCACCACTGCATCTTCACAGCCTTGAAGGTGGCTGAGCTGGGGGCTGAGCAGAAAGAGCACACAGACCCTGTAATTGTGTATCAATGGCCTCAAGGTGATGTAGCAGATCCCCTAATTTTCTGTGGATCTCCCTATGCACCAGACCCTGGACCTGAATTCAGTTGACAGGATCCTGTCTGTGTGTGCTCCCAGGGGGGGGGGGTGAGCACCATCCCCTGAGGTGGTTCCACCTGAAGGTAGTGCAGGCCAGCAGATGATAAGGTCCCGGGGTGGATCCCAGATATGCTGTGGCCTGGTAGCATGGCCAGATGAGGTAAGAAAAGTGGTTCTGCTGGGAACAGCCTTCCCAAACATGCTATTGTGTTGCAGTTTTAGATTATATGTGGGTAGTAATAGTCCACACAATCCAGGATTAGTTATAACAGCATGCGTAGATATCCCCAATAACACAGAACACCAGATTTAAAACAGTTGCATAGCAAACAGAACACATGCATATATGGAAACATAGTGGCCCTTACAATGGCATGCAGGTGACATTGTTAGCAATAGGTCACCAATGATAGTGTTTCAGCATGGAACATGAATAGAAACACATTTCAATATTTGTCGTACAATAGGATATATGTCCCAACAGCAGGTTTGGTGTAAACATACACATTGATTTGTGTGTTCAGATTATTGTTTCAGACATGGTGGGGGGGGCGGGGGTTAGAGAGATGTCAATTAACAATTATTATATCCTTGCAGTATGAGGTCCTCAGAACTTTTTTTCCTCTCTATGTCTTTCAGGTACCATGTCTCAGGAGCAGCTTCCAATGTATTCCCCCCAGAAAAATGATGTTATCATTAACTACCTGGTGCAGCACCACCAAAGCCTCTTTGGCTGTACAGCCCATGATCTGCAGGAGAGGACTACCTTGTTGAATGAGTTCATCCACAGGGTAAATGATGTCAGCCTATATAACTGCAGTTATGATCAGGTTGACATCGCTGCACTGACCTTATCCACCATGCCTGTCAGCATGCTGATGCAGTTAAGAGGGACCAGCTAGCCACAGGTGGGGGTCATGCCATCCAGTCCCCCCTGACACATGCTGAGGAGCTCCTTGCCAGCCTTGGGGAACCTGCCCACCAGCAAAACCAAGAATCAGCTGATAGCATTGTTGAGGTGGGTGCTACCCACACAATGGATGAGGAGCATGCAGGTAAGGCCAAAGGGCACATCAGTAGACCACTATTGCTTATTGATCTGCATCTGTAAAGTTTCTTCATGCATATGTCAGATAAAATATATAGTCTGTTGCTGCAGTGTAGTAATGAACAGAAGTGCATAATCTGTAGTGTTGTGGGTTTGTACTGTTGATGTACTGAAATGCTGCTCCCACCCTGCACCAATGCCACAGGTGTGGCTACTGACATTACATCTCTCACACAACTATGTAGGTCCCTCTGATATACCTCTGCAGCAGCAGCCTGTAGCTGGTGAGTGTGTGTTTTTTGTTCAGGTCTGCCAATACACCAGCCATGTTATAGCCATTGTATTTGCCATGCACACATTTAACACACATATCCAAATTGCATGCTGTACATGCTCACTTATTGTTGCTGTTAACTGCACTGCATCACAGTGGTCACCATGGTGGCATATCTGAAGGGTATGTAAGAGTCCTGCAATATAACTAACAATCTGTCATTGCAAGATGTGTGCACAGAGATGAACATAATGATGGTACAAATGGCCTACAGTAGGAACATGTCTGAAAAATTACCCTTATACAGTGGCTACAACAGTGTATATACCACTATTACAATGGCAACTGTTACAGATCTACACAACAGCATATCACAATACCACATTCCACAACCCTTGCAACCTGTAATGTGATCCTAACATGAGCAATGAATGTGTAATATGGAATCCTATGTTAGGACAGAAATTATGGGGAATACATACCTTAACAAACACTGGAAGCATATGTGTGCACACACTCCAAATAACATCTTGTGGAAGCAGCTTTTGAGGTACTGACAGCATTCACTCTTCATGAGTTTGCACCTTCCATCAAGTACAGGTCCTCAATGTCACACCAAGAAATGGTCTGCTGCCCAAGATGTATGTCCATGACATTTGCCCACTCACCTGCAACAGAGGCAGCCGTGGCTTGCACACATTTTACAAAACATGGAATGGATCCCATATCCGAGAAATAGCACTCAGGCGTGGGAGACATAGCCTTACCTCACCATTGCATATACCATGGCAAACGATGCAGACAGTCATGTATGTGACGAGGAAGTATGGGGCAACATTAATGTAAAAAATAAACAGATGGCCATCCAAGACAGATGATGACACATGTTGCAAACTGGTCATGGAGGCTGCAGAGAAACATGCCACAACATTGAGGGAGTTGCAGGAATGTCTAGCAAGTACTGCCTGTGCAGTACCTGTGTCGACAAATGCTTGGACTCTGCATAAGTGTGGCCTATGGGTTAGGGTAATCAGATGGGAAAGTTCCACAGGAAAGATCATCCAGGGCTCACTACAGGTAGCATATGCATAACATCAAAAGTCCCCCAAAGGCATGTGTTGCAATGTGTAATGGTGTACCAAAACTAAGTCCAAAACCTACAGACAGTATTAATAAAGATGCATGTGCTGTACAAGCAACACCTCACTCCACCTCAGGCCCACCATCCCCATCTGTACCTTGCTGGTGCTGGGGTACACCTGTATGTTTGCTGTTCATTAACAGGAACTAGGCCAGTACACATCGTGTTCTGAATTTGGGACACTTCAAAATGATACTCATGTGTGTCCCATAGCTGTAAAGCATCTGCAAAAAGGCTGAGGATGGAGAGGGTTGTCATCCTGAAACACAACAGTGAACTGAAGCAGACATCCAAAGCTCACTAAGAATGGTTGTATCGGAACACAGTCAAGGTTATGAATTGTGGCAGACATAACCCTGACTCCACAGCAATAGTGAAGGCACTGTGTGACATCCAAGGGCTGTGCACACGAGTTGACCTTGCAATTTGTGGGACATTTGTAGGGCGGAGTGACCAAATACTGGCAAGTGCAGATGGGCCATGCTAATATACCCCTTCCAGGATTAGTGACTGCTGTAGCACACTTTACAGTTGATACAACAAACCGTCATGTTTAGGGTGTGCACACTTATGCACCCACATATTGTATGCATCTCAATCAGCATCTGCACAACTAACACATTTGTTTGATACTGCATTTGATTGCAAAGGTCATATGTTACATATCAGGTTTGTGTAATATTAACATATGCAGTATTGTGGCCCCATGACATATCAGGGAAGAGGGTGCCATGTCAATAAGGGTGTGTACACTCATCATTGCCATAGTAAGCTTTGAAGGTTGTCAGAGTGTAATTGTATTTTATTGCTCATACATGCACTGCTGATGATGAGATCTGCAAATCAAACATCAGGCATTCACTATTGACATTTTTCCTCATAACATCCTAGGTATGTGTCAGACAAACACATAGGGGCTGTGAGCAACAGAACAAACATAACTGATACACATATACACATTCAGCAATGGTGTGTACACCCATGAGGTACAGTGCACAGTACATGCCAGGGTGCTGAACAGGTGCACAGCAATACTGTGTACATGGTTGCAGTGTGTTCCAGGAGAAGGGGCATCACCTACTAACACAACTCATGCATCTCAGAGATGTATAATGTTAGTAACAGGGATTGACTATAGCTGCAGTGCATGCTGTTGAGTGCCATATGTCATGCATGTTGATAGCTGTGTAATGAGAGGTCTGTGTGTAATATCTTTGTGCAACCTCACCTGTAAGTAAGTGTGTGTGTGTGTGTGTGTGTGTGTGTGTGTGTGTGTGTGTGTATGTGTGTGTGTGTGTGTGTGTGTGTGTGTACAGTTAAGCAACGACATACAGGTCTTAAAGTGTGCTTATTGTTTTCCGCTGACAGGTGGCGAGGTGGGTCAGGGTCACTCCTGCAGGCAAACTGATGTTAGTGTCCATACAGACTCTGACAATGATGATAGATATGGTGAGGCACAGGCATGGTTGTCAGGAGCTGAAGCTGTGCTATCAGTTGACATCTGACTGTTATCCACCCCATCCCCTTGCACAGTCACATGGTCTATACATACCCCATCACCAGTGGCCATAGATGAGGAACAGTTGGTGGATGGTGGCATGGGACAGGACAGTGTGGTTTCTATGGCAAGTGTATTTGGACACAGCAGCCACAGCTGGATGACCGGCGAGGTACCACACAGTCAGATGTTCAGGGGTGTTCGTTGGAGGGCTGCTAGTAATCATGCCCCTGGCAGATGTGCCACAGCAGGTGTTTCAGGCCATCATGGAGGCACAGACATGTATGGAAAATTATACCAGACAGGGTCTGAGGCTCATGAGGGCTACTAATTCTGCTGTTATTGACAATATCCATGATCTTGCAGGTGCCCACTGTTATTTTGCAGAGGTCCTGGATAGACGGTTGGGTGAGATGGTGGGAATCCTCGACCATGCAATGTCTGTGCTTGAGCATATGGTGGGAGTAGGTCAACAGCCACATGGATGCAGGTCAGCAACACCAACAGGTGGAGGTCTATGTGGACATGCAACAAGTCAGAACCACTCCCATAGTGGCAGTACCAGCACCAGCACTACAGGGGGATGCTGTCCACACCACAACATAGCAGGCCATGTGCACATGGCCCTGGCTGGACCAAAGAGGGACCCAGATCCAGCTGACATTTGTCATCCTCAGGGGAGAGTAACATATCTGGCCTTCTACCTGGTAGTGCCCTTGGAACCCCTGGCAGGCACAGTTCTCATGTCTATGGCCGGAGATGGTGAACTGCACACCCTGCCATGTACCGTCTGCAGCTGTCCAACAAACCCCTGTATAGGGCAGCCACATCACAGAACTGTGTGCATGCATACACACACACATCACCAACACAGCTAGGGCAACCCCATACCTACACAGACACCACATCTGCACAGCCCATTTAATAATGAAACCCCCTAACACACACATGATTTCAACCAAATGGCTCAGCCTAGGTATCTGGCAAACCCACTACACACCCTGTGCATAAGATGATACCTGTGCCACATCCCTGTCATCTGTAACGTCGATGCAGGGACAGGCTAATATGGTTCTGATGCACAGGGTGAATTTACTAAGGTGTACCAATGTAATGCCGTGTAACATGTTTTCAGCAGTAAAGTTTAATGCTTACGTGTCAGGATGTGTAACTGTCCAGCCATGATGGATTATAGCTGTTATTACACTGACTGAGTGTGGTCTCCATAATGTATTCAGTTTGTGTTGTAGGTGTCTATGTGTCAGCAGGATCTTGGTCTGCTGTTGTTTCCTACAAGAGGTATGGCACTGTGGTGACACTTTGACTGTGCCATATCCTGGGTACAGCTGAACACAAGTAATGTGTCTGTATAACAGTTACTGCATGTGCCACATGGCTGATAGGTCTGAGGGGTGTATACAGGTGAGTGCATGGTGGCTGATGTCAGCAGCCCTTCTACAGTGGGCAATGGTAAGTGTACTGGGTGGTACACAGCACATATTTGTGTACAAAACACACACAAAAAGGCTTTGGTGTTGATGCAGTACACAAAGTATACTGTACACATGGATGTATGTACTTTTACAGTGAACCCATTTTAGCCTATGTAATTCAACCAAGACAAAATAGGCACAACATCACATCAGTAAATAATCAGTCTGCTGTTTAATGTAATTGACGATGGTAATGGCAGGGTATATGTCCCCTTCCCAAATGTAGTGCAATCCTCGACTTGGAAAACGTAGGTGTGCTGGTGTGGGTGGCACAGCCCTTCCCTTTGGATGGTGTGGGGTGGTGTAGAACCGCAGATAGTTTGATTGATAACTACTTAACCTGTTAACATAAATTGTACAATATTACAACCGACTAAGTGAGGGGATACACACAACAATAACCCCAATGATGGTGGCTGTGTCCACAAGATTCACAACCAACTATATATACTAACCCCTGTATCGCTGTACAGCTATACAGTGGGGAAGAGGGCATTTACACATCTACTACTAGTTTTGATGGAATGAATTTCCACAAGATGATACCTTTGAAATGTTAGCATTTGCCAGTCAGTCCTCGGACAGCTGACCTCCTGTGACATATATTTTCTGCAAACTGAAGTAGATCCCTTCACATACACACACACACTCTTACTTGGCAACACTGACATTAGAACCCCTACCTAGGTACTTATTGCTAATGTGTGTGGCCCTAATTGCACACACCACACAGCTTTTAGGATGAGGTGTGTTCCAGGTTTCTTGTTAAGTGAAGAACATCACCAGGCCTTGTACAGTATGGTAATGGGGGATGTACTGGTTGTTAATGACAATACATAGTGTGACATAAAGTCATCTACACATTGACAAACACATAACAGTCATAGACACATCAGAGAGATCTGGGTTTACCAGTGCTAACTACCTTGTCAGTGAGTCCATTCTGTTACAGATATTTAGCACACAGCACATGCATCATTGGGCTGGATAGTATATTCAGTTACCTGTATGTTTGATGGTGACATGTACTGGGGATACCATGGTGTAAAGACAGTATACCCAGCACCCACACCCCACATTGGATATTTTACTCACCAAAACCCATGATAATACTCTGACATACCCACACTCAGACATTGAAAAGGACTGCAATGCAAACCCTTGTCCATCTCAAGAGTGCTATTACAGGGATATGCATCTATTGCACATGCCACAGGGATAATAGTGTGATGGTTTGTCATGGATCTCCTACTGTAAGCAACATCACTATCCCTTATACTGTATGGCAAGGTGCATTGTATTTAGAGAATGTGGCCTCAGAATGCTGTAATCTACAAATATACACACTTGCACACATACACACACTTCCCAGGACTCAGAGGGTAACCCATGCCTATCTACCTATTTGTGCAACAGCGTCATGCTTGTACTGCAAGCTCCAGGTAGCCCATAGGGTGAAGAGTATAACAAGGTACATGTAATGTCCATTACAGCAGCAGACATTTCTAACTATGGCACTGGGGGTGTAGTGGGTGAGAAGGCCCTCAGGGTATTATCAACTACAGGTTTACAAACACACAGACACTGTTATTCTCAGTAATGC